>NW_006159915.1:2185036-2235986 GCF_000334495.1 Tupaia belangeri chinensis
AGAAAAGTAGACAGCAAGTGAGACAACCCCCCCAAGGAGTGATGGCCACACCACGATCCCTTCTTCTCCCCCTTCTCCTCTCGAGATCTTGGGCACGCATGCACATGCGCCCAGCATGATATTAAGCTACCGGGTCCAGGACTTGAACCACGGTCGACTACATGGGAGTTCAGTGACATAGCCATTACTCTAACTGCTGGTCCCTAGCTCATCACTTGTTCTCAGTCTCCACCCTTTTAAAAGTGAAAGAGCTCAACAGAAAGAATATCTGGCCACTTTATTAATACATGTAATTTGTACATGCTGAATAAATGCCCAAATTATTATTAAACTATTTCATTCAATATTTTTATACTTTAAATGAAAGAGATCTAAATTATTTTGTTTTATAATCAAAATTATTTTTCAAGCTTTTATTAATTTATAATAAAAAGTTAACTGTAGGGACCAGCAGATCATGTAATGATTCCATCACTGAACTCCCACATAGTTCACAGCGGTTCCAAATTGCTGTGGCTTAAAACTCCCATGCCGGGCACATGTGCGTGCATGCCCAAAATCCTGAGAGGATAATGGAGGAGAAGGAATTGTGGCATGGCCATACCCACTTGGGGGGTGATTTCTCACTTTCTGTCTTTTTGTCTCTCTCTGTCTTTCCAGCAAGCACATGTACCCTATAGCAAAAAAATCTCTCTCCAAAAAGAAAAAAAATTTAAAAAAGTTCACTGTACTTCAATAACTGAACTACTGTAGAAAATGAGTTTTACTTTTTGTTTACAATTGAAAATAAAAATGACTGCCCTAATAGAATAACATAAAATTTTATTTATCTGAAAGTAAGTTTTGGTTTGTTTTGTTTCTATAGAGGTGAAGGAAGTTTTAGTGCAGTGGATCTCAAAGTGGGGTCTGTGGACCAGAAACATCTGCATAGTCTGGGAACACACTAGAAATACAATTCTGCCCTGGTAATTCTGGGCCCTGCAAGCCTGTAAACTCTATGACTGACCAGAGGTTCGGATCCATGCATTGAAAGCATGCCAGGTAATGCATAGGGTGCCCAAGACTCTAAAACCCTGGAGGGCTGGGGAAGGGGGATGGAGGTGTGAGGAGACCTTGTGAGGGTGCCCCCTCCTCTTTCTTGCATGTACACACATGCACTCTATTATTTAAAAAAAAAAAAAGAAAAGAAAAGAAAAATTCAAGTCCTACCTCAGACCTACTGAATCAGAAACTCGGATGGTGGCAAAACCAAACATTCTGTTCCAGCAAAACCTCCAGATAACCTTGCTGCTGCTGAAGTCGAAGAACGCTGTGAAGGTTATCTGGTCTAAGGTCTTTGCGATGAAACTGCAACATGTTTGGAAGTGTGCTTTGAGTAGCTCCTAGTAAAACCATTCTCCCCGATTTAACTCATGTATTTTTTTGTTTGTTCATTTTAGGTTTTTGCCATTGGGCACATGTACTCACCAGAGAGGAGAGAGACAGAGAGAGGGAAAGTGAGAAATTATCTCCTACGGGGGATGGCCATGCCACAATCCCTTCTCCTCCATTCTCCTCTTGGGATTTGGGGCATGCACGCACATGTGCCTGGCATTTTTTTTTTTAAAGAGGCTTTTGCCTTAGGGCGAGTGTGCTCACTGGAAGAAAGAGAGACAGAGACAGTGAGAGATAAAGTGAGAAATAACCCCCCAGGGAAGATGGCCTCACCACAATCCTCATTTATTCTCCTCCTGGGATTTTGTGCGCATATGCACATGCCCCCAGCATGAGCTTCAAGCCGCCAGGTCTGGGACTCAAACAGCAGTGGAGCACGTGAAAGTCCAGTGACAGAACCACTACAGCAGCATCTGCTGGTCCCATGATTTTGACGCCATCAGGTCTGGGAATCGAACTGCTGTTGGCCATGTGGGAATATAGCTGCCTTAACTACCATACCACCTGCTGGCCTCACTTTAGTGTTTGTTTTGTTTTTAAGGTCTTTGCCATAGGGCCCATATGCTCACCAGAGACAGACAGTGAGAGAGAAAGTGAGAAATCACCCTCAAGGGAATATGGCCACACCATAATCCCATTGCTTCCTCCTAGGATTTTGAGCACGCATGCACATGCACCCAGCATGATTTTTAAACTGCTGGGTCTGGGACTTGAACCACAGTTAGTCATATGGGAGTCCAGGGTTGTAATCACGATGCCACCCTAGAAGACTTTAATGTGGATAATCGGTATTCAAATAATTACTCTTAATTCACTTTCTCTTCTCTCATAAGAAAATAAAGAAACTGAAACAAAATGTTCTACTTATTGTATATTCATAGACATTTAAACTTAAGGGCAACTTTAGACATTACCCGGCTCAAGTGCTTCATTTTACTGATGAGCAAACTGAAGCCCAGGGAAGCTGAGAGAGGCGTCCAAGGTCTCCTCGGCACTAATGAGCTCGGATAGAAGCCACATCTTCCAACTTCCAGACCAGTGTTTTGCAGACAGAGCCATTCACGTTGTACTCATTATGTCCTCATTATGACAACAGCCGTGTTCGCTCTGGAATTTTCTCCTTTGCTTCTAATTATTATTCAGTGCTAAGCTCTTTATTCCTACTCCCTAGTAGATAAAGTGACACTGTTACTCAATATTGCAAAACTTATAATTAGGCTTAAAGCTTTCTGAATGTATGTAAGTAGAAAATCAATGTAAAATATCCATGCAAAAGTCATAAATTTAACATTAAGTGACATATTGATACTGAATCAGATACTACATATGTCCAAATTCAAGTTTTTCCATGGATACTGGTTATTTGTATTTTATGTTACAGACTGGTGAGTATGCATGAAAGAAATCAACCTCCAATATGCCATTTTATTCTGAAAACTGTCTCTGGATTATCCCTACTGGGACGGCAATACATAATTTTTGGAACTTCACTCTCACTAAGCCACACAGCAGTATATGGGGGAAACTTCATATAGAAGGGAAAGAAAGGAATTATGTATATATAAGAAAAAACCACCTGTTTATTTAAAAAGAGCCTCCACAAGGATGGCCCCGTGGTTTCGTGGTTAGAGGACCTAGATACCACAGGGCTAACCACAGGTCAAATCCTGCCCCTGGCACCTTAAGAAACATGCCAGAAACAAGTGCCAAAATCCTGAAAAGATAGAGGAATGAAGAAAGAATTGTGCCATGATCATGCCCCATCGTGGGTTCTTTCTCTCTCCCTTTCTGTCCATCCATGCTTTGACAAACACATGTGTTTTCTGTTAATTAAAAAAATAAAATGAAACCTTCCAATAACATAATTCTTTCTCTGATATTAGTTCAAATACCCCTTAAGCATTAAAATGATAGAAAATATAATTTGCAGCAACACAGTATAAAAATCCAAATCTTAAAACTCCTAATTATAACGGGAACCAGCAGTTAGTGTAATGGTTATGTCTCTGGACTCCCACGTAGTCGACCACAGTTCGCGTCCCGGACCCGGTGGCTTAAAACTCACACTGGGCACGCGTGTGTGTGTGTGTGCCCAAGATCCTGAGAGGAGAATGCAGGAGAAGGGATTGCAGCGTGACCATCCCCCCTGGGGGGTAATTTCTCTCTTTCTATCTCTCTGTCTCCCTCTGTCTGGCGAGCGCATGTGCCCTATAGCAAAAACCTCTCCAAGAAAAAAAAAAAAAAAAAACTAATTATGGCATTGTTATTGTTTAAATTTGAATGTATTTTTGTCTATTGTATGCTTGTATCCTGTAGTCAAAAGGACTTACTAGCAGCAACAGATTTCAGCCCAATATCATATAGATTTAGCATTCTGTTCCCTCCAGAAATCTCATCAGTCCCAAGTTCAAAACTCCAGATAGTATTTTCTACATTTCAGGACATTAAAGTGTGCTGTATTCATTATCGCGTTGAACAGTTAATGACACACTATCGAAGACACTTCCTTAATTATTTTATACAAGGACTAACAGAAACAAATAGAGGATCTGTGGCTTACACAGAAAATTTGTTACACTAGTGCTGGGCATTGAGCTGGACTCTCAACTTAACTCATGCATGGATGAACAGCTGGAGGAACTAAAAGAAATGCCTAAGCTTTTTCCACTTCCAAAATGCTTAAAGAAGTTTTAAATGAATGACTTTTGAGGCTTTTAATTATGTCAAGGATAGAATATAAGTGCCTGCTTAATTTCATTAAATTGCTGCCACATATTAAAGGCAATTCATGATTAGCAAGTAACCTTTTCTGATTATGAAAACCCATTACAGCAAGGAAACAATATAAAATTTAGAAAAGTAGAACCAATTTATAGAAAATATTAGAATATGCTTATAAGAACAGAATGTGTAAATAAAGGTTTAAAAAATCCTTTGGAGGGATTTTTTTAAAAAAGACTATAAAATATATTTGTGTATATTAATATTTAAAATATTGTTTTATCCTTAAATTACAGAATATATGTATTTGTTTAAACTCTTAAAATTCCCAACCAAAATCACAATGATGTGATGTAAACCTGAAATGATTCATTTACTCTTACCATACTAATCAGCTAATAGCAGCTCTCTCTGTCTGCTCAGATCTTGGAGCCTGGAAAAACCCGGTTATTAATCCCTGACTATTCCTTCCCGAAATTCCCTGTTTCGCTGACATGTTAATAAAAATTCCAAGAATGTTCTAAAGAAAGCAAAATCACCACTGAAAGTGACTCTAAACTTCCAAAATGTTTTTTTTTCTTTCCTTCTCCCTGAATTTATTTTCAATTAAAATAAATTTTGTCCTTGAATGTGTGTACATAAATCCTTGGTCAGGCTGTGTTCTCTAATGGTCAAATATAAATATTGAAAGCCTAAAAGATGTTCCTAAACCCTGATTTGAATTACCATTGCCAGCATACCAAATACTCCAGGGTGGGTGTATTAAAAGCTCTAAAAAAATTCTTTTACTTTTTAGCCAAATGGACATGTTTTATTCAGAATCCTGAAACAAAACCTTCATTCAGCTCACGCCCATTACCTTTGAGGGTGTGTCTTTCCTTTCTAAATTCTAGTGGCTTTCATGCCCTTAAAGTGCCCTCTTCTTGCTCTGTCCCCACCTCACCCTCACATTTCACCTTTTTACCTTCACCCTAGTTCCCTGCACCTCCTGAGCTCCCCCTGCCTGTGAGCCTAGGTGCTTTATGGGACTACCTACTGCATCTTCAGCAGACTCATCATTTCTTCCCAGGGAAAAACTTACCTATCCCCCCCTCCACCACCATCTCCAATTTATATGATGGCCCTGCTATATGTCCATGTCTCTTAGCATAATAACCTCTCCATTGCAGCTGTCATTACAGATATCATTTTACATTTAATGGTGTCATTTTGTTTTTATTACCTGTCTCTTTCACTTAACAGCACAGAAGGCAAAGGCCACGATTAACCTCAAGCACCCATGTGCCTGCCACAAAACAGGTACACATACTCTATCTGTTGACTGAATGATAATAAATGAATGGCTGTCCAAAACACATAAACACTGGCAGGCAACCAGAGCACTGAACATATGAGTAGACGCAGATCACCTCTTTATGAACGCTGCTGGCCATGACATTTATACTGCCCAAGTTCCTATATGAGCTTTGTCTTCTAAAAGTTTTATAAAACACTCTGGAACACACACAGACATGTCTGACTAAGCATGCACATACAAAGATGTCAGTGTTCTTGGTGACTAAATATACTAGACCCAACGGTTGTTTTTAATAACGCTTATGCTTATAAATCCCTAAAAGCCAAATAACCACTTTACATTATGAAAAAATTCAAAAAAGTTCTAATTAGGCAGGATAAGGTTGATGCCAAATTGTGGAAGGCTGCTGATGAAATTACTAGGTCCACATGTGCAGACAACAGATTACTGATGATAAGTCATAGTTTCACTGTGGGAGGCTTTCAAGGGATAGTGAAAAACAGAAGCAAGCTTGAATTAAAATGAACTAGCTAGGGCCAGCAGGTGGCAAGGTAGTTAAAATGCTGGACTCCCACATGGATGACTGTGGTCTGAGTCCTGGACCTGGTAGCTTGAAAATCATGCCAGGTGTGTGTGTGTATACATGTCCAAAATCCCAAAGGAGTATAGAGGAGAAAGGATTGTGGTGTGGCCATCATCCCTGAGGACGTGATTTCTCACTTTGTCTCTCAATGTCTCTCTATGATAAGAGCACATACTCCACAGTGAAGACCTAAAAAAAATTGCTACTATTACCCTAAAAGTTTATGCGTTTTTATTATTTCTACTATCCTTCTGTATGATATGATTTAATAAAATAATAAAGCAGGTTTTTCAAACAAAATTTATTTTACACTGGCTATGTAGCCTTGAGCGTCCTTCACGTTGGCAAATTCCATCAAGAAATAAGAGCCATCATGTGTAGACCCAGCCGGGTCATTCAGTCAATAACAAACTTAACTGCAGTGCCAGAAGCCACAGGGACAACTACCAGTTTGGATTCCTGGGTCTGTTTGAAAACACACTTAGCATGCAGATAGACATCCAAGATCTTGATGAGCTGGAAGGCTGAATAAAGGGGTTAATGTGTGATAAGACCCTGTCAAGGGCACTCCTCCCTCTCTCTTTCTCAGTTGTATGCATGTATGTACAAACTTGCTCCTTATGAATAAAGCAAACTTTAAAAAAGACTGAGAAGGAGCAGGTGTAGAAAGCATGTAGCCCCGTGACTGACCACGAAGCCTATTGGCTTCTCCCTTCTCCCTCTGCCTCCTGCTAAAACTCCAGTTGCTCTCAATGAGAGTTTCTAGTTTCTCCAGATATCTGTATGATGTAATTATTCAACTCTACCTTTGATTTAAGGTAAGAAAATTAAAAGTAACTTTGAACGAGAGACGAGGCTTTTCTTTCCATTCCCAGTAACAGAGCAGCCTCGTCTGCATTTGAAACATACACAAAAATACATGTTTGATTATAAAACCAATCCTGTTTCAGAGAAAAAAATAATTATAATACTTTTCTGAGATTCCTTCTTTCTTACACATATACACACATAAACCCTATTCTCTCCCTATATTCTCTTCTCCCCCAAAAACCACAACCTTCATTGCTATACTTCCTCAGAACTGGAGAATGCAGTTACTCTCAAAACCTCTAAAGAATTTACTAGTACTAAAGTTCCAGTTAAGTCTCTCCACTGCTTGGTCACCGGGTTTTTCATTCTGTCCAAAGCTGATTGAAGGTCTTGTAAGACGTCTCTGTAGCTATTTCCATAGTGAGCACTCCAAGTATAGAGAAAATCATAGGCAGGTTTCCACATCATCTGTAAATAAAAAGAGAGAGAGAGGCTGGAGTATTGTGATGTAGAACAGAGAAGAAAATAAATTTTTAAAGAAAGATTTAAAAGATTTAGTCCTTAAAAATGGAATACCAAGTATTCACAGCTTTATTTGATATCACAGAAAATATATTTTAATAATGGTCAGTTCCCTGTTAAATACATGTGCTTCTAAAACGAGAGATTTTTAGAATGATGACCACAAGTAGGGCCATTTTTTTCTTGATCCATCATGTATACACTGCTTATCACCTTGATGTCAATATAAAACTTCTTGCACAAATTTTAGATGATAAATGTTATTGAGATAAACTTTTCATTCTTTGAGAGATTTTAAGGTAAAAGTAATAAGTTTTTTTATTGCTATAGGTATCTGTGGTGAGTTTTATGGCACCACCTATCATAAGAAGCTATACAATATATTTAATAATTTACGTCTAGTTTCTCACGCAAGTCTATAAACAAGAAAAATGTAGCTTCATGATCAAGTGAAATGAAAGCAAAAAATACACTTCTTTATTAAAAAAAATTAATGATACCCTATGACCAAAAGAAAGGTCAACATTTAACGCTTCTTCATTATCCTTTCCTTAAGCACCTACCCATACCAATGACGTCACTGTTTCCATAGAAATATGTGCACGTCAAAGGAGAACTTCTCGCACAAGCATGTATGCAATGGTAACCAAGGCAACCAAGCTCAAAGAGAATAGAAACAGAGGACCAAATAAGACAAATTGTAGAACACACACACACACACACACACACACACACACACACACAGAGCTGAAAATGAATTTTTCTTTATGAAAATACCAAAATAAACCATGTACTCATAATTGAAATATTTGGAATATAAATTTATTACTTGCTATTTATTTGGGCTTACTAAACTAATTCAGTTGTGATTTTATGACTTGCAAAATGCCGGAACACAGATCTGAGCTAAATATTATGGAGAATTGCCCTCTTAAAGTTGAGCATCCACTAACAATGACATCACATGAGATAGAGCCTTAGGATATAATTTTCCTCCTCCTCCAAAGTCCTCAGATGGTCTACAGTTGAAGTAAAAAGAAATAAAAATCTAAATAATGAGTTCCATTATTATTATTATTATCATCATCATCAGAGAGATGTTTTGTTTTAGGGTGTGTGCACTCATCAGAGAGACAGAGAAAAACAGAGAGAGAAAAAAGTGAGAAATCATCCCTGGTGGATTGACCAGTTCCTTCTCCCCAACTCTCCTCTTGGGATTTTGGGCACATGTGCACATTTGCCTCATATGAGTTCCGAGCCACCAGGTCTGTGACATGGTTGGCCATGTGGGAATCCAGCGCCCCAACCACTATGCCACCTGCTGGCCCTTTCATTATGTTTTTATTCAATCCACATAAAAGGCTCAAGAAATAATTTGTCCAAACTGACATTCCTGGGGAGCCATGAACATCCATATCTTCACCTCTCCTGACAAAGTTCAACGCTACAAGGGACAGAATGAAGATAAAAATCAAAGCTATAACATAGCAGGGTATCCGATGCAGAAACAAACAAACAAACAAAAAACCCTCGGATTTTTGTATATAAGCTTTATACTCACCAGGGTATCTTTTAGTGACAGAATGTGAATGAGATATCCTTTTGTCTATTTTTCTGAAGACTTACATTAAAACCCTATCCCCCAACGTACTAGTTGCCAGCCATGCAGTTCAGCAATAGAAGGTAAATCAAGACAGGAGAGATTTTCAGAATGAAAATGGAGTCATTTGTACCGACGATGACTGAACAGAGCTGGTAAGGCCACAGAGGAGGTATTAGGTTGTCTGAAAAGTCATGACGTACTTTTCTATGCAAAAATGCATCATGACTTTTCCAACAACCTAGTATTTTCCCATGCTAGTATGCCTGATAACAAGAACTGTTATCTACAGAACTCTGCCAGAATTACAACCTGGCACTAAGACTCTGTAATCTGACACAGAACTTTTCCCACAGGGACATCTGCCCAGGGATTGACTGTCCAACCTTGGAATGACACCACCAATGACATCATCAATAGTACTGATAGTGACCAAAGATAATTGTCCCCAAATAACTGGTATATTCCCTACTTCTTCTTCCCCTACTGAGTATGGCTTTTGCCTTTAAAATCTGTCTAAGGATTATAGGACCTCAGTAAGCATGTTTAGGGCTACCTGAACTATGTGCTCCGGGTTATATCCTGGTGCAGTCAGCAAATTACACCTAAATAAAGATGTTTTTATTTGACATGTTGTGCCTCAGTTTACATTTTTTAGGTTGTTAGACATATTGATGGAGTCTCTTTGTCAAACTCAATTTTGGTTGTCACGGCTCAAAAGAACTAAACAAATAGATTATTCTGCAGTGGAAATACACTGTTTATAAAAGCTCTGGGAACTAAATTCTATGTTATGTTCACTTGAAAGTCCCTTATGCTCAACAAGCTGGTATATTAATTTTCAATTTGTCATGTATTGTTTAAAAGAATGGTGTCTGCAGCTAAAGGCTGCTAAGACTGTTCTAAATCTCTTAGTGATTAATTCTGATAAGAAATGTATTTGGATATTTTAGATAATGGCAACTGAGAGCATTTCAGTAACAAGGTGGTGGTGTAGTAGATTAGCATAAAGTATCAAAGAAAACAGATGTCTCCTAAGAATTGCAAATGGATAATTTGGAAGTTGTTCACTATTCTGCAGATTCAAGTACCTTTATTGTCAGAAGCAGTCAAAATGGCCCCCTGCCGTGCCCGGGTAGAAAAGCTCTGTGTCATCTCTCTTACTGCAGCACCACACCGTACTATGTATAGAAAAGCCCTGAGGCTCACTCAATCGTGAGGCAGCTTCTCCGTGCTTCCAGAGGCAGGACATAGACCCAGGTGATACAGAAACTAGGAACTACAGACTCAAGAAAGATCTGATGACACATCTACTCATGCACTTATGCAAAGTGCCATATAACCTTGCACATTTGACAATTTGTACTCTCGGTAAAATAATGCAGCCAACTCTCCTAATTCAGAGCAATTTGGATTGCTGAGTACTGGACCCTAATTAAGACTTCTGAGAGTGTAAAAACACTTCCCGGGAGCTCCCTGAACTAGCAAGAAATGCAATAAGGGATCTTGCCCTAAACTCATTTAAGATTCCCTGATGTCTAAACTAAAAGCTCTCTAGAAATGGGTACAATAGCCTTGGGCTCTAAAGACTAAGGCACTGGTAAGCTTCATGATTTGTACTAAAATATGTGTATATTTTATTTCTTATTTTAGCAAACTAAACCTGAATATTCCCTTAGTTCAAAATGTGATCTGCTGTAGTTCTAAAATAATCAGTTGTTTTCAACACATAATAAAACTGTGTTAGCACATACATAATGAAAATATATAAAATACGTCATTGTTCATCAGTTAGTAATTTCACTTATTAAATCAAGATTTATTGAATACATGCTACTACAAGGACTTTTGTTATGAGAAGGAATAAAATGATGACTCTAGCATGAATCTTGCTTTTAAAAGTTCATAGCATAAAAGGAAGGCAGATAATTGCACAAAACTGGCCCAATTGGTAAACAGACAGGACTTTGTAATTAGTAACCACAAAACTCAAAAATCATTTGTGTATCATTGTGAGGAAAAAAAAAAAAGTTAGTTCCATTGACTGAAAGACTCAGTGTTAGAAAAGAAAGATGAGTTTTGGTGTTAGAGTGCTATTTTCACATTAGAGCCCTATGGCCTATTGAGTAAACTTATCAAGTTATCCAGGCTTTGACTCTGTAAAATAATGGGTCAGGATTCCCACACGGTATGTCCAAAGCTCTTCATGAAGTGTATGGCATATAATTTGCATTCAATACTTTTTAATAAGATACAGAGAAAAGTGAGTACTTCTTTTGGCAAGGGCAAGATAAGTCTTAAAAAAAAAAAGAATTATTTATTTAATTTTAGTTATTCATTCATTTATTTTAATTTGACCAGGGAGAGGGAGAGAAAGAGGGAAAGTGAGAAAGCAAGCCACCAAGTCCAGGATTCAATCCGTCGTCAGTCATGTGGGAGCGTCCAGTGCCTTACCCACCGTACCACCTGCTGATCCCAAGAAGCCTAGTTTTAGTCCTACTGAATATAAAGTGAAGGAGGGGTGACTGATAGGAAACTGAAATGGGGAGATGATCTCAAAGGAGCCGCTAAGGGTTTAACATCATTCATTCTATAGTGAGGGTGAAAAACATGACAATAGAGAAAACACCAAGGAACAGAATAAAGAGATGAAAAATTTAACCCTCAACTAAGTCAATTATTAGTGTCTACAAGTGATAGAAGTAATAAAAAGATGGACAAAATTGGATCAGAGGGATAGAAAATACTGCCAAAGGCAATGAGTAATAGCATTCCCCAAAAAAACATCTAGTGGTTTGATGGAGCCAGCTCCTGCAAGGTAGCCAGAGCTGATTGTTTATGCATAATCCCAACTCCACGTTCAGTGCAATCATATCAGTAGGTTAAAGTAATTCATGTTGTAAATTTCCAAGAGTGCTGGGTTAGGGCTTTTCCTGCTCAGAAAGCTGGTGAGTAAATGTTTACCAGCATGCCACTAAGGACATCCTTTTTCTGTCACTTCCTCCACTACCTATGACATCAAGTGTTGTGGAAATATAAAGAAAAATGCAGGATTTTGACAAATAGCAAGACTGCAGTAACTTTGGCAGTTTCAAGGGCATAGTGGGAGGTATACTACAGGTATGAGCAGGTGCCAAAGAAATAAGACATGGAACAAATAGTCCGCATTTGAAATTTAAGTGATAAAGAGAGATAGGACAGGAAAAAGCAGCAGCAGAAAAGAGAGGTATTTTTTATAAAGAAAAAATATGTTAAAAGAAATATCCTAGGGACCAGCAGTTAGCGTAATGGCTATGTCGCTGGACTCCGGTGTAGTCGACCGTGGTTCACATCCTGGACCTGGTGGCTTAAAACTCACGCCAGGCGTGTGTGCGTGTGTGTCCAAGATCCCGAGAGGAGAACAGAGGAGAAGGGATTGCAGTGTGGCCATCTCCCCGGCGGGGGGGGGGGTGTTCTTGCTTTCTGTCTCTCTGTCTTTCTGGCAATTGCACGCTATAGCAAAAACCTCTCCAAAAAAAAAAAAAAAAGAAATATCCTACAATGGAAAGGAGATTTTAAGTGGATTTCTAACTTTATCAGAAAGAGAATTTAAGATCATCCAGGACTGAAGAGGTAGCATGTGTAAAACATCTAAGAAGAAAGGTTAACTTCCTTTAGGCAAAAACACAAACACAGAAGGATGTCTAAGTTATTATGGAATTGGGTCAGTAGGTGGCATGCTGGTTAAGGTGCTAGATTCCCACATGGCTGACCAATGTTTGAGTCCTGGACCCTGAGGCCTGAAAATCACACTGTGCACGTATGTATGTGTGCAGGCCCAAATAGAATATATATATATATATATATATATATATATATATATATGATATAGGATCAAAAGCATATGTAAACAGTTTTATACTAGATACAGTGACAAAAAAAATCAAATTTTAATAGCTAAGTTTTCATTTAATTAGCAAATCTCTGCTATGGTGAGTAAATATAACTTTTCAACAAGGAACTTTGCCTTAACAAAGCCTAATAAAAGCCTAGCTTTCATGAACTCAATACTTTAGTCAGGTTTTTAATTTTTCCTTTATGGAATAGATGTATGACATTTGAACTCAAATCCTTAATTTTACACTGTTATTTTTTCAGCATTTCTTCCTATTTTACTGAATTCTAGCTTTTTTACTAAGTGAATATATCAAATGGCAAAGACTCAAGAAGTAACTCACATATATTAACTATGGAAATATCTACAAAAATACATTCCCAATAAGGTCACAAAGGATTTTGCATTTTGTAATAAATTACAGAGAAAATAAAGTCATTTTCTCTGGAAATGTTTAAAGAAATGAAATGGGTAGAATAAATAATTTTCTTTAGGGGCTGACCTAAGTTAAGTCCTCGGGAAGCTGGAAGTGAGTCGCAGAGTGCCAAGAGCTCTCCCAGGTTTATGTTATATCTATTCAGCATTTTAAAAATAGTTCTTCCGCTCTTGCTCAATGTTATGATTAAGGGAAGACATGCAGAAACTCTGCACTTAGGCTTTGACAAATCAAAAAGAAAGCATGCTCCTGAGGGTTTGTTTTGTTGAATTATTCTTAACCACAAAACAAATTCTCTCAGCCTTCTCATCTCTTTCACAAATATTTGATTCTTAGGCTTCATTCTTAGGCCTCTACTCAGATTTTTAGATGTTAAACTCATGGGTGTTCTGGACTATTTCTTGAATAGGAAGCATGAGGCTGATAAAAGTACAGAGCTGCTCGTTTCTCATTGTGTGCTTTGATCTTTATCATATAAAGGGCAGCAGCCTCAGTAACTATGTAATCTACCAAGTTGAGCAGTTCTCTGAAGTCCCACCATTTGGGTGGAAGGAATGTGTCTTTTCTTTGGTTAATCCTCTCAGTATTAGAGGAGGAAGGAAAAGGTAAGGGAGCAATGAAAACATAATCAGTGGGATACCAAAAGAAATTAAAGAGGATGAACCAGCAGGTGGTGTGTTGGTTAAAGTGTTGGACTATAACACAATCTACCACGATTCGAGTCCTGGATCTGGCAGCTTGAAAATCACCGGGGTATGCATGTGTGTATTCCCAAAATCCCAGGAGGAAAAAGGAAGAGAAGGGATTGTGCATGGCCATCCTGCCTGGGTGGTGATTTTTCCCTCTCCCTTTCACTGTCTGGTGAGTGCACATGCTGTATGACAAAAATCTTTTAAAAAAAAAAATAAATAAATAAAATTTTTTTAAAAAAGAAACAAATAGAAGGGCAAAAAAAGTTTCTCCAAATTTAGAGTGCTTATTTCCAGAAGCTAATAAGACTCATTAGATAATGCCCTAGATAATGAAATACAACGTGAATAAAAGCAATTCAGATCTGAGCATTGCATTCTAATGTCTTTTTTTGGCTCATAAAAGATGAATAGCATAAAGAATACAATTGGCTTCAACTATCTTTAGAAAATTACATTTTGCCATATTAGACAATTAATAACTTACTTTCCTCATAAAATTACAGAAGCAATGTTTTATTTGAAGTGACAGCTGAAACACTATTAAAGTAGATTAGTATATTAGTAATTATTACAAATGCTCTATCTTCAGTACATCATTTACAATATGTAGCTAGGCTTTACATCACTTGTAATTAAGAAGTAAATAAATATTGTTAAAGATGAGTTTGCCATTATCTTCAGAAGAGAAGAGAGACTAAAGAATCAGGGGGTAACTATTTCCACAGAAGGGAGATGGTACTTAGTTAAAACTTGACAAGATTATCTTGGGAAAAGTCTGTTTGAGGACAGTCAGCTAAGTTTGCTATGAAAATAACTACCTGGGGGACCAGCAGTTAGCATAATGGCTATGTTGCTGAACTCCCATGTAGTTGACTGCAGTTCAAGTCCTGGACCCGGAGGCTCAAACTCACACCGGGAGCATTGTGTGTGTGTGCCCAAGATCCCGAGAGGATAATGGAGGAGAAGGGATTGCGACGTGGCCATCCCCCCTGGGGGGTGATTTCTCGCTTTCTGTCTCTCTGTCTCTCTCTTTCTGGAGAGCACACGCGTCCTATAGCAAAAACCTCTTAAAAAAAAAAAAAAAAAACACTTGGAACTTCATGGGTGAAGTATGAACTAGAGGAAGATAAAGGACCCATTCCTTGCTCTGGTTTCTGCTCAAACCTTTTAACACAGGAAAACCTACTGGTCAAGCCATTCTTACCAATTCCTAGTTAGGAGGATTCCTCACTCACTTCTCATCCTCTTCTTTTGCACCTAGGCTTTGTCAAGTGAAAAAGAAAGCATCCTCTCCTCTCTGCCTTGCCACAAACATAACAGTAGAGACACCTGAGCTTGAAGGTTTACACAAACTGGGCTTCTCCAGTACAAATTGTCAATGTAAACAATAAAAGCAAATGGGGGGGTGGGAATATAGTGGCAAGAGCTCTGGATTTAGATGCACATTGTAAGTTTGTATCTACATCTGGACTTTGTAGCTCCAGGATCTTGGGAAGCTATAAAACGTCTCTGTTTCTTTATTCTTCCCTTCTGTTAAATGTGGAGCAGGAAGAGAGCCGTAAGTCATAAAAGCATCACTAAGTGAACAAAATAGCAGTTGTTAAAGCTCTCAGCACATACTAGGAGTCAATTAATGTTTATTGTGGTTACGATTGAAGTTAAGTAACAAAATCACAGTCAAATATCTAGGAAAAGACCCCCAAAAATGCAAAATGAACAAATAATAATTAATAAATATCCAGAATAATAATACAATTCACCTACCTATAAATTTATGGTCATTTCAGTAAAGTATTTCCATAAATTTATTTCATGACTAAGCAGTTTTAATAAATGCATTCTTAGTTGGCTTGTTTGTTTGCTTGTTTGTTTTTGTTTTCGAGAGAGTTTTTTTGCTATAGGGCACATGCACTCACCTGAAGGAGAAAGACAGAGAGAGAAAACAAGAAATCATCCCCCGGGCGGGGCGGGAGGGGGGCTGGGGGTGCAGGATGACCACTCTGCAGTGCCTTCTTCACTCTTTTCTTGGGATTTTAGGCACACATGCACATGTGTCTGGCATGAGTTTCAAGCTGCCAGGACCAGGACTCAAACCACAGTTGAACCACACCTTAACCACTGTGTCACCTGCTGGCCCCATATTCTTAGATCTTACACTTAGTTGGACTTTGGTTTATTCAGATCCCTTCTTATTCCTGTTTTCTTATGATAAACATTGATAAAACCTAGAATCAAAATAAAACAGTAACATCTATAAAATCACTTTAAAATGTATTTATAGTATTTAACCTAATGTGATTACTATTTCTATTTGATTTTCAGTATGATAAGGAGATATATAAGAGAGAATTAAATCAAAGATCATAGGTAATATATTACCCTAGAATATCTTTGTGATGTCTTTGGGTGTTATTCTACAGTATTCAAAAAATGGAATATGTTTAAGAAATTGAATATTGCAGCAACAAGTATAGAATTGTACAAAAGTAGACGATGGTAATGTAAATAATATCACTTTGGCAAATCTCTAGTCAATCAATGAAGATTTGAGAAATTGTTAGACACACTTTACCACTGGTAGGTGAATTTCCATATAATACTTTTCCCTTCTTTAAGAAATGTATTTCTTGGGACCAGCAGTTAGCGTAATGGCTATGTCACTGGACTCCCATGTAGTTAACCACGGCTTGAGTCCTTGACCCAGTGGCTTAAACTCATGCCGGGCACGTGTGCGTGCGTGCCCAAGATCCCGAGAGGAGAATGGAGGAAAAGGGATTGCAGCATGGCCTTCCCCCCTTGGGAGTGGGTGGGCGGGTGATTTCTTGCTTTCTGTCTCTCTGTCTCTCTGGTGAGCGCATGCACCCTATAGCAAAATCTCTTAAAAAAAAAAAAAAAAGAGAGAGAGAGAGAAATGTATTTCTCACTACAAAAGAACAGTGAACAAAAGACAAAGTACAAGGTTAGAACTGAACCAGGCCCAGATACAGAACCTGACTTCAACATCCCTATAAACATAATCTGAGTTGCCCTACAAGCCAGAAAACCATTACAGTCCAAGGACATTCCTTTTACATTTTGCAAGACATATTTTCCAAGGAAAAGTAAATGTTGTTAAGCCTCAAAGAAAAAGCTGATTAGTTAAGACTCTTTTTCTTCTTCGTTTTAAAAAAAAATGTATCGCCCTTCTGCCAGTTTCTCAGTCCAATGAGCAAAGTAAAATAACTCTTCTAATTTTACAAAAAAAAAAAAAGTCACAGAAACATCAAGTTACTTGGTCAAGGTCTTAGAACTAATAGATACTAGAACTGGAACCAGAATCCAGGCCAGGAGTCGTCACCTCTGTGCTCTAGCCATCACTCAAGACCTTCTTCCATCAGCCCCGATGCATATACATCCAACCACATTTGCCAATAATTATTAAGGTAAACTCTCCCCTCTAGTCAACATCTCTCAGTGGGTATCTAGAAGTTACTGGTGTCCAGAAGCACTGAGCTTTATTCTAGTCTTTCCTCTTATGCAAATATTATCCATTCTTCAGGACTATGATGTATCTTCTAACTGCCTTTGTCACGTAAGTATTTTTTAAGTAGTTAATTCCAATGGAGCTTGTTTGTCATCAGTCTAGTGCACTGGTGAGGGTTGAATATGAATCCTAGTTCTGTCACTATATAGCCAAGTCACTCTGAGGAAAGTCCATAAACAATTCACCCTTCACTTGGATATTTATGAAAAGCAGATAGTTATAATGTCTTTCTTAGAAAGTTTGTTAAAATAAATGAGACATTATAAAACACTCATAATGATTAGCTGAAATTCATTAAAGAGCCAATAAGTTACAATTAATATCATTCTTAGCTGATCACATATTTCTTTAAGAATCAAAAAAATTTAAAGACTTTTTTAGAATTATTTAATTATTATTATTATATAACTTGACCAGAGAGCGACAGAGAAAGGGGGGGGGGAGAGGGGAAAAGAAAGCAAGCCAGCAGATGGCAAAGCAGTTATATCTTTGGACTCCCACACAGCTGACCACAGTTTGAATCTTGGGCCCAGTGGCTTAAAACTCACACCACGCACGTGGTGTGTGCATGCGCCCAAGATCCCAGGAGGAACATGGAGGAGAAAGGATTATGGTGTGGCCATCCCCCTGGGGGGGGTGATTTCCCACTTTTCCTCTCACTGTCACTGTCTCTCCCTGTCACACACACACACACATAGCAAGCATGTGAGCCCTAAGTCTAAAACCTCTAAGGAAAAAAAAGAAAACTGCCAGTAAAGCACTCTAACCACCATGCTATTTGATGGGCCCTTTTTAAGATATTTTTAATAGAGGCCAACTGATGGCATGGCGGTTAAGGGTGCTGGACTCGCACATGGTGGACTGTGGTTCAAGTCCTGGACCTGGCAGCTTGCTTTCTTGCTTCTCTCTCTCTCTCTTTATCTCTCTCCCCCCTTCTCTGGTCGAATTAAAAGAAAAGACAAGAAAAGAAGAAAAGAGAAAAGAAAGGAAAAGAAAAGAGAAAAAAAAGAGAGACAATTAAATAAAAGAATTCTTTTAAAAAAAGATTTTTTTAACAATTCAATTATTAATAATTTATCTAAATCCCTGTATCAAAAAAACCCTGGCTTTAAAGAGAAAAAAATTGTATTTTTTATTCTATTGTGTTTTTTGTATTTCCTAAACAAATGCTGAGAATTGATGAAGAAAAAGTATGGATGAATGAAATACTAATGACAAGGATATAGAGGTAAAATACTAAACAAGGTGGGAGGGATTCTATGCACATTCTTTCATTCGTTTATAAAAGACAAATAAAATTGGGCTGGCAGGTGGCATAGTGGTTAAGGTGCTGGACTCCCACATGGTCGACTGGTTCACATCCTGGACCTAGTGGCTTACTTTCTCACTTTCTCCCTCTCTCTCTTTCTCTTTCATCTCTCTCTGGTCAAATTAAATAATAATAAAAATAATAAAGTAAGTAATTCTGTTTAAAAATAAAATAAAATTGCTGTTCAAGGATGACCTACTTTCCCATCTTTAATCAAGATTTAGAATAAAATTATCTGAATACCCTAGCTGCCAGTTAGAAAATGAGGGGGGACATGGGACCAGCAGTTAGCGTAATGGCTATGTTGCTGGACTCCCATGTAGTCGACCACAGTTCGCATCCCGGACGAACACGAACGTGGCTTAAAACTCATGCTGGGCACGTGTGCATGCGTGCCCAAGATCCTGAGAGAAGAATGGAGGAGAAGGGATTGTGGTGTGACCATCTCCCCCAGGGGGGGAGGTGATTTCGTGCTTTCTGTCTCTCTGTCTCTCTCTCTCTCTGTCTGACGAGTGCACGCGCTTGAAAGCAGAAAAACCTCTCCAAAAAAAAAAAGAAGAAGAAGAAAGAAAATGAGGAGGAACAAAGATTATGGCTAGAAGATACAAAATTAGACCTCCCTCAATTAAAACTATAAGACATGTTCAAAAAATACTTAAGAAAATCTGACAGATGTACTATTCATATTCTTTGTCTTTAATTAGCTTTGAAATTTGATAAAGTTGTGAGTCAATATTCATAGTATCATAATATGGCTTGAAAAGAGGACAAAGGGGACTTACCTTGTAGCCAAGTGGTTATGAGGAACTGGATCCCACATGCTAAACTGCTATTCAAATCCCAGTGCTGTGAGGCTTGCAAAACATGCCAGCTGTGTATACGTGTATGACCAAACTCCTGACAGGCTTGGAGAGATGGATGATCCGGGCTTGTGGTATGAACATACCCCATGGTGGGGGGGGGCTTTCTCCCTCCGTCTGTCTTTCTCTCTCTCTCTGAACGAAAGGCATTGTATGTCCCCTCTTAATATATACCAAACATCTGTACTCTACAGCAGAAATTGAAAGATTAGGAGGTATAAAAGCATGAAGAGCAAGCGTGGTACAAAAGACAATGTGGAGGGACCAGCAGTTGGCGTAATGTCTATGTCGCTGGACTCCCACGTGGTCGACCGCAGTTCGCGTCCTGGACCCGGTGGCTTAAAACTCACGCCGGGCGCGTGTGCGTGCATGCCCAAGATCCTGAGAGGAGAATGGAGGAGAAGGGATTGTGGCATGGCCATCCCCCCCGGGGAGTGATTTCTCGCTTTCTGTCTCTATGTCTCTCTCTGTCTGTCTGGCAAGCGCAGCGCCCTATAGCAAAAACCTCTCAAAAATAAAAAAATATAAAAAAAAGACAATGTGGAAGGAAGTTGGGCAATGGAAGTCACACAGGAGGGAATCACGGGGGCGGGGAAGGCAAAACATTTAGTGGACACAAAAATGAAAAATTATTTGTTAATGCTAATGTGTTTAGTAATATCTCTGACTAGACTAATATACATTATTCATGTTGGGAAAATTCATTATGTATGCTGTAAAGAAGTATAATGACAGGAACCAGCAGTTAGCGTAATGGCTATGTCGCTGGACTGCCACGCAGTCAACCACGGTTCACATCCTGGACCTGGTGGCTTAAAACTCACGCCAGGCACGTGTGCGTGTGTGCCCAAGATCCTGAGAGGAGAATGAAGGAGAAGGGATTGCGGCGTGACCATCCCCCCTGGGGGGTGATCTTTCGCTTTCTGTCTCTATGTCTCTCTCTGTCTGGCGAGCACATGCGCCCTATAGTGAAAACCTCTCAAGAAAAAAAAGAAAAAAAAAGAAGTATAATGACTAAATGTAATAAAAAGATGTATATATGTATATAATATTTTAAAAAAAGAAAATAAATAAGCAAAAGTTAATAAAGGGGACCTAAGATAAGCTTTCCCTAAAAAAGTAAGAAAACTTGCCCAGATTAAGGGCCCAAGATAAAGCCCCTCCACCTCCCCCCAGATAAGCTTTTACAACAGGGAAAACAGATGTTCCAGACCCCCTCTGGCGCCACCTCCACAATCACCTGTGGCTAAGAGATGCTCTGCATTCCTGAGAAAAGACTGGCCCCTCATCTGGACAGAGCTCATACAGTTTACCTTTATCTTCCCCTGTGATCAGAGACCATTGAAAGGAGACCTTCTGTACTAAAAGGCACAACCCCCTGAACCTGCTGAGGTCTCACCCAGGATATTCCTGCCTGTCTCTCCCAGGTGAACTCTGAGAAAAGCTGTACTTTTGCTCATGCTCGCATTTCTGTTTCGGGCAAATTCTTTTAGCACAGGCCCTACTGCATCATTGTATAACTGTCCACGCACATGCACTCCCAAGTCAAATGTCTGTGCTTTAACTGGGTTCCATGACTCTGTACACTTAAACAAGTTACTGCTCCTCTTTGTATCTTAGACAATATTAGTGTCTGTCCTGCAAGTGTTCGTTGAAAGGATCAAATAAGTGAATGCTTTCAATGTTCTCAGCACAGTGCCTGGCATAGAGTTAGTGCCAGATAATTACCTGTTAGGTACAGTTTGAATGTGGGTCATCCGGAAAGTCATGACACAGTTTTGCATAGAAAAACAAAGAAAAACACTTCATGACTTTTCTGACAACCTAGAGAACACAGGAAAAAGAGAGAAGGTGAAAAGGAGAAAATGTAAGTGGAAGGCCCAGTTATAGGCATTGTCACACACAGAGAAAGTTCTGGAACTTGTATTCTCTGTGGACGTGAAATAAAAGAAACAAAGCAGAACTCCTAGGCTAGTCATCTCCCCGGCCCAAGGCCAGTTTCCCACCCTCACCACCTGCTGCATGCTGCATCCCCTACCAGTAACTAATGTCAGGGTATTTTGAAATCAGATGCTTGATTTGCAAATGGATTATGCTGAAGCATTATCTCATTTCACAGACAAAAACTGTACAGCTGGGACCAGCAGTTGATGTAATGGCTATGTCGCTGGACTCCCATGTAGTCGACCACGGACCTGGTGGCTTAAAACTCACGCCGGGTGCGTGTGTGTGTGTGCCCAAGATCCCAAGAGGAGAATGGAGGAGAAGGGATTGTGACATGGCCATCCCCCCTGGGGGGTGATTTCTTGCTTTCTGTCTCTCTGTCTCTGTCTGTCTGGCAAGCACACACGCCCTATGGCAAAAACCTCTCCAAAAAAAAACTGTACAGCTATTGGGGGGGGGAGACAGTAGTTAAAAATTAACATAAATCTACACTTTCCTTTAAGTGGCCTAACAGGCAAAGATTTCAGTAAATTAATTAGAATGCCTTTAGCCAATATACCATGAAATTTTCTGAGTATTTAATAACATGGATCAGAGTGATTACATACAAATAAATCACAATAAATTGAAGTATAGTTCCAAGGAAGATGCCTAGGGACTTTCTGCTTCTGAGTATGTATCAGCCAATGGCATAGACTTAGTCATTGGTGACTCGGATTGTGCAAAAGTAACTCATGGAAAAGCAGGCTGTTTGTTGGCTTCATCAAGATTTGAGGGAAGATAAACTATAAACAACCACAATTACAGAGAAACCACATGCTTGAGGGGACTGAAGGGATAAATAACTCTGATAAATAACTCTCAACAAAACTCTTTCAGAGCCACAGCCTGACTGAGGAAAAACAAAAACAAAAAAACCTGCTTTCAATTAGACAACTTTTAATCACTTAACTGAAACGCCAAAATCATAACAATATATCCCTCATGATATTGTTCTCTTTTTCTTCTAAGTGTTTCTCATCTGCTAGCTCATTTAGGAAACACCGGAGGCCATTTTGTGCACTTCGTTCGATACTATGTTATGCTCATTTATAGGCTTTAATGTCCTTCCACCTTTATGGAAAGGAATACCCCATTGTAGAGGGGGGCAGTATGAGGGGGACCGTGGCTGTTCCTGGCTCAAGAGTTCTGTGTTACAGGGGTCCTTGGTGGAGAGATGCCTCGCTGCAGAAACCCAGAAGCTGCCGACTGACACTTCCAATGCAACTGCTGAGACTCAAAGAATGTGATTTGACTCTCTAGTCTTCATGGAAAGCTTGCTCTGTCCTGGACACCTAGCTGGAATAGTTACTTAAAAGTAAGAAAATTTATCAAAAATGAACAACCAACTCTATGCCCCCCAAAAGGAGATAGACAGTATCCCATACACTCCTGCCAAGTTATCATATAAGAGACAGTATTTTCCTAAACTTAAATCTTCCAAATGCTTACACTCTTACAAGAGAAGGATATGGAACATTTTATATATGTTCATCACTGGAGTAGTTTCATTTCATTCAATAAAAGCAGACTCATTTTATGATCATGTAAAGAAAATATTTAATTGGAACCTAATAGCGTACATCTATTTTAATATTGATAAAAATAGAGACCAGCAGTTGGCATAATGGTTATGTTGCTGGACACCCATGTAGTTGACCGTGGTTCAAATCCCGGACCCTGTGGTTTAAACTCACACCAAATGCATGTGCATGCGTGTCCAAGATCCCAAGAGGAGAATGGAGGAGAAGGAATTGAGGCGTGGCCATCCTCCCTGGGGGATGATATCTCACTTTCTGTCTCTCTGTCTCTCACTGTTTTTCTGGCAAGCACATCTACCCTATAGCAAAAACCTCTCCAAATAATAATAATAATAGGGACCAATACATGGTGTAATGGTTGGTTGTGTTGCTGAACTCCCACGGAGTTGACTGCAGTTTGAGTCCCAGACCTGGCGGCTTGAAACTCATACCAGGTGCGCATGCACGCATACATGCCCAAGATCTCAAGAAGAGAATGGAGAAGGGACTGCAGCATGGCCATCCCCTCTCTTGCTTTCTGCTTTTCTGTCCCTTTGGTATGCTATGGCCATCCCCTCTCTGGAAAAAAAAAAAAAAAAAAAAAAAAAAACTTGATAAAAATAACATTTTCATGGAAAGTATTTCCTTTGTACCAAGTGCTATTGCTCTTGATTCTATGTCTATAGTTCATAGTGTGTGCAAAATTGTGAAGGCGATAATGAAACATTATCAGCGACATCTTCCACAAATGACCAAGCCTATGCCTGAGATGGATAAATCCTTATTATATATCTTTGTCCCTTGTCCTGACTTCATTATATTTATTTCCTTTGAAATTTACCTGTTGTATGCCTCGAGTTCTTTTCTTATAGCCCTTACAACGTACTTACTGATCCAAGTCGATCAAATGATGTGATCAAAGGTTATGTTCACATGAAATCCAATGGGAGAAACGTCAGTGGATTTGGAAGGCTCTCCATATCTCTTAAGAGGGATGTGTGTATATTTCAGATGGTACCGATGGATTACAGCGCAGAGACTTCAGTGAGTGTATCTTCCTAGACATCCCCAATTAATCTGTGAATGTGGCACGGACTTGCCTGCACCTGCTTTAGTTGGTACACAACTTTTCACTATTAAGTTTGAGAAAGAAAATCTTACCTCAACAGCAATATCTCCAGCTTTTCCTCGGTGAGGAATTTCATATGCTTCCATTTGTTGCTTTGTGAGTTGAACTAACTTCTCAGCTAGTTCCCTCCAGCCTTTTCCAAGCTTGACAGCTGAAGTCAGAATTGCAGCCTCTTGAATGAGATGTGCTACTAAGCCTTGGCAATCTATCTTCAACAGAGCCTGCAGTGACAATTACAGGTCAGAATTTAAAGACACTGATTTGTGCACTGGACCAGTAGCATAACGATTAAGGAAGCTGCATCCCACATGGCTGACCTTTGTTCAAGTCCCTGCACCTGAGGCTTGAAAAACATGGCAAACATTCCGGTCACATACGCATGCCCAGGATCCTTTTAGGATGAACTGGTAGAGGAGAAAGTTTGTGGTGTGAACACATCCCTTTGGGCACTGCTTTCTCCCTCTCTCTTAACTGTTTTTTCTGTCTCTCTCTTGCAAGCACATGTATACTCTGACAATTAAAAAAAAAAAACAACTGGAACCAGCAGGTTGCATGGTGGTTAAGGTGCTGGACTCTCACGTGGCTGATCACAGTTCAAGTCCTGGACCTGGAGGTTTGCTTTCCTACTTTCTCTTTCTCTCTTTCTGTCTCTCTCTGGTCAAATTGAACAAGTAATAATGATGATGATAAATGAAATAAAATAATTCTTAAAAAATATTTTTTAGGAACCAGCAGTTAGCGTAATGGCTATGTCGCTGGACTCCCACGTAGTCTACCACGGTTCGATCTCAGACCCGGCGGCTTAAACTCACGCCGGGCGCATGAGCGTGCGTACCCAAGATCCTGAGAGAATGGAGAAGAAGGGATTGCACTGCGGTCATCCACCCTCAGGGGTGATTTCTCGCTTTGTATCTCTCTGTCTCTCTCTGTCTTTCTGGTGAGTGCACACGCCCTACCTATAGCAAAAATCTCTCCAAAAAAAAAGAAAGAAAAAAATCTTTTTTTTAAGAAGCAACTAATTGATCTTTTTCTTAAATGTTTTAATTTTTATTACATATTCTAGATATTAGAGAATCCTCTCCACCCCTAACATACACACATAATTTAGGCTTCTAAAACTCAGAAAGTTGATTCACTTTTAAGCAATTGCATCAAGCAAACTACAGTAGCATAACCAAACCAGAATTAGAGGCTAATTAGGACTAATACAGTGAATAACTTACATTGAATAACTATAGGACCCTGGGCAAACCACACTTACTACAATAGTATGTATCTTAAAATTAAAAAAAAAAACTAGTGGATGTCTACACTTCAAAATGTACTTTGAGATTCCAGCAGTCCATAATTTACCGGTCCAAGATTATCCTCAAAAAAAAAAAAAAAAAAAAAAAAAAAAAAGCCTCCTTTGCTGTACCAGAGAACTGACTACAGAATTTCTCTAAAGAGTGAGCACTTGGATGATGGTGAATTTATTCTACTTTTCACCAAAATGTAATATAAAACTTCCCAGAATCATGTCTGTTGCATAAAAATAAGACATTCCTTTAAATAGGAATAAAGCTATTAATAATTATAAATGTTTAATATTAACTACCTCCATGGCCTTTGCTGTACCAGAGAACTGACTACAGAATTTCTCTAAAGAGTGAGCACTTGGATGATGGTGAATTTATTCTACTTTTCACCAAAATGTAATATAAAACTTCCCAGAATCATGTCTGTTGCATAAAAATAAGACATTCCTTTAAATAGGAATAAAGCTATTAATAATTATAAATGTTTAATATTAACTACCTCCATGGCCAAGAAGAGGGTAGGAAAGGGCAGAGGGTCAGGCATAGGGGTAAATATATATATATATAACTAGAAATGGAAAATTATTGATGATAACATGCATGATTAAGCCACAAAGCCTTATATTTTGTATGCTGTGACGATGCTTAGGGGATGAATGTAAATTAATTAATTAACTAAAAAAATAGTTTCAGGAGAAAAACACAAAACTTGTTTTTCTTGAAATTAAAAAATACTTTAAAAATACCTATGAACCAGCAGTTAGCGTAATGGTTATATCGCTGGACTCCCACGTAGTCGACCGCGGTTCACGTCCCGGACCCGGTGGCTTGAAACTCATGCCAGGCGCGTGTGCGTGCATGCCCAGGATCCCAAGAGGAGAATGGAGGAGAAAGGATTGCGGCGTGACCATCCCCCCTGGCTGGTGATTTCTCGCTTTCTGTCTCTCTCTGTCTGTCTGGCTATATATACAGGAAACAAGAAATGGAAAATTATTTGTTGACAATAACACATATGTCGATGTGCTTGATTGAGCCAATATACAGTGTATTCTGGATGGGAAATCTCATTTTGTATGCTGTAATGATGTATAGTGAATGAATGTAAGTAAATAAATTTAAATAAAAAATACATGGCTATAAACAAATTAAATTAAATTTTTAAAAAGCCAACAATATATTTGTTAAATATAAACCACAGAATTTAAAGATAAAACACTTAGACTTTGGGATCAGCAGATGGCATAGTGGTTATGTCGCTGGACTCCCACATAGTCGACTGTGGTTTGAGTCCCAGACGTGGCAGCTTAAAACTCAGGCTGGGCGTGTGTGCATGTGTGTATAAAATTCCAAGGGGAGAATGGAGGAGAAGGGATTGCAACATGGCCATCCCCTCTTGGGGGTGACTTCTCATTTTCTGTCTCTGTTTTCTCTCTGTCTATTGAGCGCACGCACCCTATAGCAAAAACCTCTCTACAAAACAAAACAAAACAAAACAAGCAACATTTAGTCTTCTACAATGCAAAATGGAAAACCATCAGTTTGTGTTTGTCCTTTATGGGGCATCTGAGCTTTTTGTCCCATGTACATCTCAAACTAGTCTACAAGTTTCTGTTTTGCCTTGAATACTATTTTAAAATATGAGATTATCCAGGTGCAGTAGTTCACACCTATAATCTCATATTCTTCAGAGACTGAGGCGGGAGGATTGAGACATCAAAGCCAGCCTGGACAACATAGTGAGACACTGTCTAAAAAATTTCTTTTAAATAAAAATATGGTTTTATATCTATTTATGCCTTTTTAATGTTTAAATAAGCAAATTAAAATATTCTGTAGTTCCTTGTTATTTAATGGCACTTAGAAGCTTTATCTGCCAATATAAAATAATTAAAAATGAATGGTCAAATAGGCAATTATGAAATCTATAGTGTGTTATTCCTATAGAAGTATAAAATTATTATTTTTAAATAATTATATATATATATATATATAGAGAGAGAGAGAGAGAGAGAGAGAGAGAGAGAAGAAGAAGAATGAGAAAACAAGCTGCCAGGTCCAAGACTTGAACCGCAGTCAGCCATATGGAAGTCCGGTGCCCTTTATCCCCACACCAGTTGCTGGCCACAGAAGCATACAATTATTGTAGAAATACTCCCATAGATTTTTAAAAATTTATTTCATTTTGTTTATTATTATTTTAAAATTTGCTATAGGTAACGTGCACTCACCAGAGACAGAGAGAGAAAAAGAGGGAAACTAAGAAGGCAAGCTACCAGATCCTGGACTCAAACTGCAATGGACCATGTGGGAGTCCAGTGCCTTAACACCATGCCACCTGCTGGCACCTCTCACTGTTTTTTTATTTGTTTATTTATGGGTTTTATACTTAGATAATCTATCTATATGTTTATACTAAGGACTTACAGCCTTAGTGAGAAGCAATGCTGAAACTTTAAGGTTGTTAAAGCAAACTGGGGACCAGCAGGTGGCACAGTGGTTGAGGAATTGGACTCCCACATGGTGACTATGGTTGGAGTTTTGGACCTGGCAGCTTGCTTCCTCATTTTCTCTGTCTCTCTCTCTCTCTGGTAGGTGCACATGCCCTATAGCAAAATAATAATAATAAATAAAATTAAGAAATACTTCTTTTTAAAAAGTACAATAAACTGTAGAGTGAGTTTACCACTAAACAGTTCAGTTTCTTTCTTTCTTAACTGTCAGAAGCTACATGTACTCACCAGGAACAGCAGAGACACAGAGAGAGGGACAAAGTACCCCCAAGAGGGTGTGGTCACACCACAATCCCTTCTTCTCCATCCTCCTGGGATTTGGGACACACATGTACATGTGCCCAGTGTGTTTCTCAAGCCCAGGAAGAGCTGGGATTCAAACCACAGTTGACCACGTAAGATTCAGCTGCCCCCAACCACCAGGCTCTGGGGCTGACCCTCTGGTTTCTTATTTTAGGAAAAATATATATGCAATTAGAGTCACTTAACCCTAGTTTAAAATCCAACTATAAGGTCTTACATGAATCACATGATTTAATGAATTTTTAAAAAGTCATATGATCGTAATACCACCCCATCTAATCTGCTACAGTCATGAAAGTTGAAACAGATGTTGAAGTGCTTTAGAGGGTGTCCAATGTCAAGTATATAGGACAGCTAGTCTCAATGTCTAGAGATTGCTAACGAGTTTAGATCCCTCAATCTTTTTCAGCCTCACCAGCTCCCTTCTACCCACCCTAGATTAATATACAAGCCAAGAAAAATGTATACTTATTATGAAAATAGTTTCAAGAGACAGTGCTACACTGCATGCTCCATGGCTTTCCCATCAAATAGCCAGGTCTAAGCACCTTCCACACTGCAATTCTGAAGCCTCCACTGAGCACAGTGGGAGTCTGGAGAACCCCTTGGAAACTACTCCCTTGAATGGCTTTTCGCCGGTATTGTCTAATTAACTATTCAGGGCACTCTGTTATCATACCTCCAAAAAGTGCATCAAGCTTGTACTTGCAGACCATTTGTTTAACAAAACCTCTTTTAGGCCACCAGGTGAACAAAAGAAAGCAATTTGGGGTCTGGCGAGTGTTGCAGTAGTAAAAAGCAATGGTCTCTGAAGCTGACCCACATGGGGAGGTTCCAAGTTCATGTCTGGAGACCTCCCTGAGTACACCAGGCATGCACATGTGCAGATCTGTGATCCCGGCTAAAGGCCTGGCTAAAGCTGAGAGTGGATTATGGCAGCAGAGCCATGTTGGGGGTGCTACTGCTCTGTTCCTTTCTCTCACACACACAAAAGAAATAACTATAAACTTAAAAAAAAAAGTAAAGAAAACAATTTCAGTTCAATAGTTAAGCTGAACATGAGCTTTGAGAGGCAAGAAATTACTGCAAACTAATGTATGTGCAGCTTCTATCAACTATAAGCTTCTAATATTCCGTCTCTAGTGACTCAGAATGGCACAGATTAAATGAGAATGCAGGGCCCAGGTGATAGCTCCATGATAAAACACATGCTTTGCAGGGCAATCCCATATGGCAAGCTTCCCAATTCAATCCAGAGATGTCTTTGACTATGTCAGGCATGTGTGTGTCCATGATCCAGGGTTGGCTGAAGCTCAGGATGGGTCATGGCATTGGGATCTTGTTGGGGTGTGGTCTCTTTCATTCAGGAAACAAGTAAGTAAATAAATAAACTTTGTTTAAATGTAAGAATGCAGCACATTGTCTAAGATTACCACTTAACAACTGTATATTGAAATTAAATTTTAACCACTCTTAGTGTCCCTGTAGAATCATCAAAACAATTGAAGGAGAGCCGGGTCTATGGTGCAGCAGTAATGTGCTGCTCGAGGGAAGCTGGATTCCACATGGCTACCACAGTTTAAGTCCCTGGCCCAATTGACCTGAAAAACACCAGGCACATGCCAGTGGCCAGGACTCAAAGAGCTAGAGGCCTAGAGGAAGAGGATCGCAGCATGACTGTGTCCTGTGGAGGATACTTAACCTCTCTCTCTCACTCTCGGGTTTGTAATACAATACATCATTCATTTTTTTAAATTTAAGGGGAGAAGCTTTTTTATGTATTTATTCATTATATGAATTATGGTTAAGGTCACAGATTAAATTCCTCCTCCAAATTTTCTCTCCTCCTTTTGCACTTGGACTGAAACTTTGCTTCTCTATGTGAACCTACCAGAATAGTCTCACCCATCTCCTAGAGGGCTAGCATCTCATATTTACTATTCTACTTAACATACATGCCAACACACACACACACACACACACACACACACACACACACACAATCACTTTCTTTAAGGAAAATCTAGTGGTTTTAAGCATGGATGTGGAACCAGAAATGTTCCAAATCCCTTCTCTAATAATAACCAATTAAGGGACTTTGGGCAAATAGCCTAAGTGCCTAAGTCTCAATTTCTTTCCTTTGTAAGATAAAAGTAACTAACTTACCCCAGAGAGTTGTTACGATGGCTAAATGAGATAACATGTATAGGGTATTCAGCACAGTGCCAAACACACAGGAAACTCTAGAGAAGTATTAGCTATCATCACTATTATTTATGCATTCTTGCTTTAATCATTTTTAGAAATATGCTCTGGATATTTTTCAGTTTTGTAAAATATTAAGTTTCTACTTTAAAGGCAAAACAGTTTTTTGTAACTTTCCACTGAACCATCCATGGAAGTGAATAATATTCTCAGAAAATTTGATCCTGTGAGATCTATTAAAACATGAGGATTAATGGAGCCAGCAGGTGGCATGGAGGTTAAGAAGCTGGATCCCACATGGCCAGCTTCGTGGTTTGAGTCCCAGCCACAGCGGCTTGAGAATCACACCATGCGTTTGTGCGTGTGTGCATAAAATCCCTCGAAGAGATTGTTAGAGAACAGATTGCGGCATGGCCATCCCCGCCAGGAGGTGATTTCTCACTTTCTCTCTCCTTCTCTGTCTCCCTGTGGTGAGTGCATATGCTCTACAACAAAAACTAAACAAAACAAAACTTAAAAGAAAAAACATGGACGAATATCTATATTAAAGTAAAGGATATCAATAATATGCTTTTTAAAAATAAACTGAAAAATGTTCCTTTAGCAATGGCCAAGGTAGTTTTGCTTCAATTTTCTCTTACTTACTTTCACGCTATGGAGTTACTCTGATACTTAAAGTGCTATCTAAATACTGACGTCTTCTTAATTGTTAGGCCCAGCACAAACAGAACCTTTAGAATTTCTTTAAAAGATAATCCTCAGAGCAGGGAGGCTATTTTCTAGGTCACAACTGATTCCCAAATATAAAAGTACAACCATATGTTCTTTTTTCTTTTTTTTTTTTTGGAGAGATTTTCACTATAGGGTGCATGCGCTCGCCAGACAGACAGAGAGAGACATAGAGACAGAAAGCAAGAAATCACCCCCCAGGGGGGATGGTTACACTGCAATCCCTTCTCCTCCGTTCTTCTCTCGGGATCTTGGGCATGCATGCACGCGTGCCCAGTGTGTTTTAAGCCACCGGGTCCGGGACGCGAACCGCAGTCAACTACGTGGGAGTCCAGCGACATAGCCATTACGCTAACTGCTGGTTCCCCAACCATATGATCTTATAGTAAAAACTCTATAATTGCTTTAAAGTGGCTTCAGTTTAGTAGAGATGGCTGAAATACTTTTTTTAAAAAAATGTTACTGATGTCATATGTTTGGTTATAAATATGATCGGGTTTGGCCAGATCACAACACAGTGGTTAAGGCTGCTGCATGCCACATGACCAATGCACAGATCGAGGCCTGGACCTGGCAGCTTGAAACACATGCCTGGTGCAGGGCATGTGTGTACCTGCCCAAAATCACAAAAGGAGAGGAAAACAGAAGAGGAGATATTGTGGTGTATCCATTTCCCATGGGGAAGGTGCTTTCTCGCTCTCTCTCTCTCTGTCTCTATTGCTCTCGTGAGCCCAAGTACCCTCTCACAGTTTTTTCAATTGTCAGGTTAATCATGTTTTCTATCGTAAATAAATTATTGAGAGCAAGCAATACTTACCACAATAAGTTCATAAAGAAATTTCCTTGTATTTCTATCTGCATGGCAATCTTCTTTTAACTTCTTTACAACATAAGAAACTTTTTCTGATACTTTGTCGGCTTGTATTTGATCAAAATCTTCCAGTGCCAGATGTGAGTAACCAAGGACTTCAGCTAAAACTTTCCAGTCATACACATTTTCTGACACCAAGGTCAACACAACGGAATAGATATAAGTCAGTTTTTTAAAGGGGAGGGCAATTTGTTCTAGAAGATTCCTGGTTGTGAAGATACCGTTGGACATAGACATTACTTGTTCCTTTGAAATCACCTTGACATTTTTGCAGTGCACAAGTCCAATCTTACCTCTGAGGACACCCACATACCATTCTTTCACTTTGGACTGTCCAATGGCTTTTATCTTACCCTCTCCAAAAAGAGCTATTGTGTCCCCCTTGAAATATTCAAGTAAGTAGTCAATCTTGTTTTGTCTTAGCACAGTCTTCAGAGTTACCCCATAGTTGGTAAAGTTTAATTTTCTATCTTGAAATGTGGGATATTTGATATGAATTGCTGGTAATAAGGGCGTAGACTTGATTTCCTTTTCCTTCTGCAAAGTAACAGGCAGCTTTGAAAGTCTTTTTAAGTTTGGGGCTGGATCAGGTGTAGTGATAGAGAACTGTGCAACAGGGCTCCCATTGGGAGGCTCCACCTGAACACGGAAAATAAACAAGTGCATCTCTCTGTGGTCAACTAAAGAAAATAGAAATTGTTGATGAATTACTTCACCTGTTTCCAACTGTTTTTGTTTAATTTCTTTCCTTTCTCCTTCTGCCTTTACTTCAAAGTCAGGATCACATGAAACTACAGAAATATTTAAATCTTGCGGCTTGTCAAGTAAAAATGAATGCTTCCCCCAGAGCTGAAATACAACTGGAGAGGTGTTTTTTCCACCCTTCTTAATATCAGAGATTGTCAGCTTTTCTGGCATGTAACTATGTCCACAAACTGTGAAAATAGCAGTAAAATTGGGATGGATATATTTAGGTCCATAAATTCCAATTGAGGTGGTTTTGTGGATATAATCCCAAATGGTGGCAGCTGGTGACTGAACAGCTTTAGCTTGTGCAACAACCACTAGATACATCACCTGACTCAAGTCAACCAGTTTAACTTGGATGGTGTCTTTATAAATGTAGCAGTTGTTTAACACTTTGAAAGGGCCTTCTTTATCCAGGCTGTGTAAACACACCATTTCTGTCATGACTTGGCTGAAAGGATCCTTTTTCACTTCGGCTCCAATTTTCATCTCTAGTAAAATGGCTTCCATTGTACTAAGGTTCCTTAACGTGATTTCCAATAGTGGGCTTACTGTACATGAAAGGTCATGGTTAAGCATTTGTGGAGGATTGAGAAAAGTCCTTAGAGATATCTCTTGGAATTCTCCCACAGCTACGTGACCTTGGGGTACGTGAACAGTGATATCTGATTCAGGTAATTGTACAGACCCTCCTTCGTGGTTTAATTTACAAACTACGATGACCTCTGCGATTTGTGTTTGGGACCACCCTGGAGTCTGAGTAATAGTATTCAAATCCAGGCAAGAGCGGGCAAGCTGGCGTTGACTTAACCAAGCCATTTTATAAGCTTCTCGATCATTTTGTAGCCATTCCAAGTCTTGTAGTAGGATCTGGTCAGAGTTACGTGTACTCGGATGAACACGTGCTGTGTCATCTAAAATGTCCAGAAGTTCTGAAACACTTTTAGATCTTCCAGATTTCCTGGAGGAAGACTGCCTAAGCAATTGTTGTACATCAAGTTCATCACCAGAGGAATCAAAAGAATTTCCACATTCTATTTCTCTAGAAAAAAGAAAAGGATCTTCTTTCAAGATGGAAATATGATTTTTCTTCTTGTTATTTCTTAGCTGAGTTATGTCATCCAAAAATGGGTTAGAAGCAGACAGTTCACTCCAGAATGGATTTGTCCTTTTGGAAGCATTATTGCCAGGAAGAGTGAAAGTATCTGGCCAATGGTGAAGCAAGTCTGGATTTTGACATTCTTTTTATTTAAACAAAAACAAAGCAAAATAAATATGAGGAGGCATGCTAAAACATAAGCAAAATTAATTTTTCACATAACTTAAAAATTCAGATCTTACTTTTCATTTTCATTTCTTGTTTTCAGTCTACCAGCTACTACAAATGTAATGTTAACTTTGAATAAATGTGCATGTAACAAGGAAAGAGAAACATTTCTACCAGATTATTTTTAACATATAAAAAGCTACTTAAAAAAATCATACTTTATAAATAAAACAAAAAAATGTTGAACACTTAGGATAATAATATATTTAACATTTTTTAAAAGTCACTCTGATTATCATGCATTTATGCCATATTATTTTATTTCATCTTCACAAAAAACCACAGAACAAGAAGAATAATTGTAGGGACCAGCAGTTAGCATAATGACTATGTCGCTGGACTCCCACATAGTCGACTGCAGTTCGAGTCCCAGACCCAGTGGCTTAAACTCACGCCGGGCGCATGTGCGTGCATGCCCAAGACCCTGAGAGGAGAAAGGAAGAGAAGGGATTGCAGCGTGGCCATCCCCCCTGGGGGGTGATTTCTCGCTTTCTGTCTCTCTGTCTCTCTCTGTCTCTCTCTCTCTGTCTGGCAAACGCACGCACCCTATAGCAAAAACCTCTCCAAAAAAAAAAAAAGAAGAAGAAGAATTGAATTATCTAGATTTTCCTAAACATTGAATAGTTGCCCTCATTACATCTAGTATATTAATTTAATGTTTTTCTTTTTAGATAGCATTCAATATATAAAATATAAAATGCATTTGTCAAGAACTAAAATAATTTTTATAACGATATATTTTATAGTCAACGTTAGCTTCAGAGAGTATTTTCTTTTCTTTTTTTTTGGAGAGGTTTTTTTTTTTTTCTCGCTATAGGGCGCGTGCACTCGCCAGACAGACAGAGAGAAACATAGAGACAGAAAGCAAGAAATCACCCCCAGGGGAGATGGTCACGCCACAATCCCTTCTCCATTCTCCTCTCGGGATCTTGGGCACGCACGCACACGCGCCTGGCATTGAGTTTTAAGCCACGGGGTCTGGGACGCAAACCTCAGTCGACTACGTGGGAGTCCAGCAACATAGCCATTACTCTAACTGCTGGTTCCTTCTGAGAGTATTTTCTCATAAATCTGTACTGATAAATTTTAATAATGTTGAAAACTTTTTTCATGAAAAATAAACATTAAAACTATAAGCCATGGGGCCAGTAAATGGAATGGTGGTTAAGATGCTGGACTCCCACATGACCAACCATGATCCAAATCCTGGACCTGGTGGCTTACTTTCTCTTTCTTGTGAGCACACATGCTCTATAGCAAAATTATGAAATTATAATAATAAAACATGAAATTTAAAAATATATACATAAGTCATAATTGATATACTTTTTTGAAGGAATTTATTAAGCTTTTGTGAGCTTGTGAAGGCAGAGAATGGTCTTACCACTAAAAAGGGAAACATTACTTTAGAAAGTGTTTTGATAATTAGTAATACATTAAAATAGCCTTTTATACTATAAAAATGTCTTTTTTTTTTCTTTTTAAAGAGATATTTTTGACAGAAAGCAAGAAATAATTTTCCAGGAGGATGGTCACACCACAGTCCCTTCTCCATTCTCCTCTCAGGATTTTGGGGACACACACACACACGCCCAGAGTGTTTTAAGCCACTGGGTCCAGGACTTGAACTGCGGTCAACGATGTGGAAGTCCAGCAAATAATCATTATGCCATCTGCTGGTCCTGTCTATTATAAGAATTTCTATCCAAACCACAGTGTCAACTTCTTTTTTTATGTTTAGAGCAACCCACTCTTGGTTATTTCTCGGTATTCGTAGCATCTCTGTGGATTCTGTGCAGCAGTTACTGCTTTAGAGAAAAATTAAAGCCAAAATGGCCAATTACATTAGCAGAAGTTTGGAGCCATTAGGTGGCATGGTGTTTAAGACACTGAACTCTCACATGGTCGACCACAGTTAAAATCCCAGACTTGGTGGCTTGAAAATCATGCCGTGGATGTGTGCGTGTGTGTGTGTGCGCGCGCATGTGTGTGCGCACCCACACCCAAAAATCCTAAGAAAAGCTTTCATCCTGGGGGTTATTTTTCACTTTCTCTATCTCTGTCTCTCTCTGGTGAGCATGCATGCCCTATGGCAAAAACCTAGAACAAGCAAACAAATAAAAACAGAGGTTTTATAGAAGAGAAAAAATGTAAAACTGTCAGACTTTTTAAAAACATACGTGGAACTATTATCTCAATTTAAATGAGCTTTAAATGTTATATCTTAAAAGCTAGAAGATGCATTTTCAGAAATAAATGTAATATTTCCCTTATTTTCTTATTTCTCTTAAACCCAGTTACTCATAATTCACTTAAACTTTACTTTTCCTCTGAGAATTGGACCAATTATTTTCAGTTCCATTAAAATTTCCTAGGTCAATCCAACTTACAGAGTTTTCTATTATCCCAAAATTCATTGTATTTACTGTATATACCACTTATTAAAAACTGTTGGCCTCGGGACCAGCAGGTGGCATGGTGGTTAAGGTGCTAGACACTCCCATATGGCTGACCATTGTTTGAGTCCTGGACCTGGTGATTTACTTTCTCATTTTATCTCTCTCTCTCTGGTCAAATTAAAATAAATGAATGAATAAATAAAATTACATAAGCAATTATTTTTAAAAAGGTTTGAAAAAAACTGTTGGCCTCTTTATAATATATACTGTAATCCACTCTGCTATTTTTTCAGAAATGTTTAATAACTGTATAACTACTTCAAGACATTATTGTGATTTTATAATTCTTTTAATCTACAGTAGTACTTGTTAGCAGTGCTAGTGCATGATTAGATTTACCTACATGAACAAATTATAACAGTTATAAATTCCCATACCTGTAATATTGCAGTTTTTGGAGAGTGTTTGGGCTTCCATGTCAATCAAATTTCCTGCAGACCTACTTTGTGCACTTCCTCTTGTCCAAAAATGGGTCTTTTCATTGATTAACATTTTTCCACCTATAAAGTAAATAGATACGTATTTTTATAAATGTGTGTGTGTGTGTGTGTGTATACAGGTTAACAAACAAAACAAATAAAAAATACATATTTATGTGGAAAACTATATTTAAAAATATTCTACATAAGTCCTCTATTCTGGTAGGATGGTCAACTACATATCCTGAAATATGTTTTAGCACTCTCCTGAAAAATGCTCAGATTTCTGGATTAATACTAATAAGCAAACTTAAAAGACCATTATTGAGCCCATAGAAAAGTAATTCATGAAAATCCCAACAACAACACAAAGAATACTAAATTGAAATCTCAAAAATAGTTATCTCTTGTTTGGTGATTAGAAGACTGGATATCACAAACCTGAAAAGTCTCCCCAAATCTTTCTATGCATTCAATGCAGTTCTGAGATAAATCATATGTTAGGTATATACGTGTGTTTACAACTCTTTTTTTCTTGGGGGGGAGTTTTTTTTTTTTACTTCATAAATAAAAACACTATTATCTATCATGTACAACATGTTGTTTGAATCATGTTGTTTTGAAACATGTTGTGTTTTTTTAATTCTTTAATCTATTTTTTTTTAGAGGTTTTTGCCTTAGGGCACATGTGCTGGCCAGAGAGACTGAGAGACAGACCCAAGTGAGAGGCAAAGTGAAAAATCACCTCCCTGGGGGGATGGCCATGCCACAATCACTTCTCCATACTTCTCCTGGGATCTTGGCCATGCATGCACATAGGCCTGGTGTGTGTTTCAAGTCACCAGGTCAGGGACTCTAACCATGGTTGGCCACGTGGGAGTCCAGAGACATAACTGCTATGTCATCTGCTGGTTCCCTACTTAATATTTATACAGAAAAGCAAACGCTAGGGCTAGCCCCATAGTAGCCTCCTAGTTGGGGGAGCTGGAGTGGTGAAGTGGCTGAAGTGGTTTGAATATCAGTCATGAAGGCTTCAAGAACACACACACACAGCTGTGTGTCCCCCAGATCCTAAGAAGCTGGAGAAATGAGGGAGAGACTGTGATGTGACCATGCACCATGGGTGGAGTGGAGGGTGCTTTCTCTCTCTCTCTCTGTGGCAGGAGCACGTGCCCTCTAATAATCATAAAACATTAAAAAAATGGAAGGAGAGGAAAAGGAAAAAGAAGAAAAAGAAAAGAAACAGAGGAAAGGGGAAACGGCATTAAAGGTTTAGATGAAAAACTGAATTATGCAAATTGCACTGAGACCTCAAGTTTCCTGGCAGATCTTCAAAATTCTGGAGTTGATTTTACCAAATGTAACACCCAAAATTAAAAGTCCTTAGCATAGCACAGGATGCCAAAACTTTGAAGCGGGAAAGCTAAACTCAAGTCCTTCCATAAAATGTAGCAAATCAAATTAAAATGAGAATAAAACAATATTTATATGTGAAAGTATTTTCAAAAAGATAAAGTACATTCTAAGTTGAAAATCACCTTAGAAATCTACTTACATTCTTTTATTTTTTGTGGGAAAAAAGAACAAACATAAATCATTTTTATCCAGGATTACTTTGGGGCAAATAATTCAGGATGTGAAAATTAGTTATAATTTATAGGCCACATGGTGGCACAGTGATAAAATGCAACATTCTGTGAGGCAATCCTACATGAACAGGTTCCCAGTTCAAGTCTGAAGTGCTGCTGAATACACTGGGCATATACTTGCCCATGATCTGGAGCTAGGTGAAGGTTGGGAGTCAACTATGGCTTCAGGACCCTGCTGGGAGTGCTAGCTCTCCTTCCCATTCTTTCTCTTGCTCATGAAAACATAAATAAATAAATAAATAAATAAATAAATAAATAAATAAATAAATAAATAAATAAAAATTTAAAAATAGTTATAACCCAGTGTAATAGAGTCAGAAGTCTTCAACCATATAAAAACCAGTAATGGTGCCATATGCCACTATGATCCTAAAGATCATACCATTTCAGAAACGATGACACAAAGTGGTAAATTAGCTGGAATTCTTTGTGATTTATCCCTTTTCTCCAGTTAGCCAAGCAGATCTTCAATGTCCTTCAAGGCAGTTAGGTGTTCTAAACCTCAGTAGTAGCAGGATTACCAGGAGGATTTAATTTAGCACAGCCTGCTGGACCCATCCCAGTGTTTCTGATCCAGAAAGATGTCTAGGGTTGTGGCCAAGAACTTATATTTCTAGCCAAGATGCCAAATGATGCTAATGCTCTGACTGTGGGGAACACACTTTGTTGTTGTTGTTGTTGTTGTTGTTTTGAGCGAGAGATTTTTATTACAGGGAGCATGTACTCACTGGAGAGACAGAGACAGACAGAGAGACAGAAAGTGAAAAATCATCCCCCTTCCAGGGGGACGGCCATGTCTCCATCCCTTCTCTTCCATTCTCCTCTCAAGATCTTGAGCATGCATCCACACGCACCCAACATGAGTTTTAAGCTGCTGGTTCTGGGGCTTGAAACTATGGTCAACTACGTGGGAGTCCAGCAACATAACCATTACACTATCTGCTGGTCCCAGGGTACACACTTTGTGAGCCACATTCTTTTTCTTTTTTTAATTTATTATTTTTACATTAATTCACTATACATCATCACAGTATACAAAATGAATCTTCCATCTAAAAAATACACTGTCTTTTTGGCGCAATCAATCACATCAACATAGAAGTGAACCACATTCTGAAAACCATGAGAAAGTTCCTTCTCTGGCCCATTTCACCGGCTGTTCTCGCTAACCGCCAACTTATCTACCTCTCCTAGTCTTTCCGTACACACCACACACACACAATTCTACATCCTAAATCTAGGGTTTTTTTTTTTTTTTTTTTTTCTGTGAATACAGGGAGAGGTGGTGCAGGAGGGAAAGTCCTTGGCTAGAAGGACAAAAGAACAAAAATGCTGACCGGCAGATGTTTAATTTGAATTTTCTTCATCATATTCACTTTACACATCGATTTTATGACCTGTGGATGTCTTTCATTGGTTTGTTTTTAATTTGAATTTCCTTCATTACATACATTTTACATATGTATATGGACTTACACATGTGTGTACACACACACACACACACACACACACATATTCCATTGCTTGGGTTAAAAAGAATGTGGGAATGCTTACAAATATTCAAGTAGCACAAGTTTAAACAAGTAAGTGTGTAATATTCTTCAATAAAAAAGTTTAAAAACTAAACAATTTGGTTAATAAATTAGAGTGACATTTGCAGGAAGTTAGTAGGAAGATCCAAATAAAAGTAATTTAACAAACATCATGCTGTAAGTTCCAGTCTGTTTATTAGTAATGGACCATACATTTGGCTGTCTACTTTCTAAAAGTGAGCATAATAAGAAAAACATGACGAGTTTCAAGTTTCAGGTGACCAGCTGATTAAATAAACCACTTGCAGAGGCACTAGTGTTACCAGAAATAAAGAAGAGTGGAAAGGAGTGTGCAGCTACTGGGAACATCTTTAGTCCTGTCCCTTACGGTATGTTCTATCATAAACCTCTTTCAGGGAACTCTTTCTAAGTACGTGTTGACACCATTTCAACTGAAGGCAATTGTGTCAAATCAAGGGACAACAGTGGATCCATCCAGCTGAAGAGTTGTCTCCTCATCATGACACAAGAACGCAAATCACAGTACAGTCCCAAAAGGTCAGGACAAACCACCTTGTCTAGGAAGCCCACCCTAGAGTTGTTCCTTGGTATCTTGGGGGAATTAGTTCCAGGACCCCAAAGGATACCCCAATCCAAGAATGCTCATGTTTTTTATTTAAAATGGTGTAGTAGTGGGACCAGCAGTTAGCATAATGGCAATGTCGCTGGACTCCCATGTGGTTGACCACGGTTCGGGTCCCAGACCCGGTAGCTTAAAACTCATGCCGGGTGCATGTGCATGCATGCTCAAGATCCCAAGAAGAGAATGGAGGAGAAGGGATTGCTGTGTGGCCATCCTCCCTGGGGGGTGATTTCTCGCTTTCTGTCTCTCTGTCTCTGTCTGTCTGGTGAGCACATGCACCCTATAGCAAAAACCTCTCAAAAAAAAAAAAGGCATAGTAGTTACGTATAACCTATGCACATACTCCTGTATACTTTAAATCCTCTCTAGATTACCTACAATACCTAACATAGTATAAATTTTATGTAAATATTAGGTCATCAGGAAAATCATGATGTATTTTTCTGTTTTTCTAGCAGAAATGCATCATAACTTCCTCAACAACCTAATAGTTGTTATACCACATTGGCTTTTTATTTGTATTTTTCATTGTTGTAGGAATTACTTTCATTTTTCAATTGGTTAAATTCACGGATGCATAACCAGTGAATATGGAGGGCCAACTGTACTTCATTGCTCTCAACTGAGCTTGTCTTCACTTTTCAAGCCACAATGACTTAGATGTTCTAGGCCTAAGATTCAGAGTAGCTCTTTCTCTTGAAGACCTAATAGACGAAGTGAAAGTGAAAGTCACTGGAACTAGCAGATGGTGTAATGTTTCCGTCACTGGACTCACATATAGTTGACTGCAGTTCGAGCTCCAGACCAGGTGGCTTAAAACTCATGCCGGGCATGTGCGTGTGTGTGTGCTCAAGATCCCAAAAGGAGAATGGAGGTAAAGGGATTGCGGTGTGGCCATCCCCACTAGGGGGATGATTTCTCACTTTCTGTCTCTCTGTCTCTCTTTGTGTCTCTGGCAAGTGCACATGCCCTATAGAAAAAAAAAAAACTTTGAAAAAATGGGAGTCACACTCCCTTGTGAAAATTGAGATTCATAGCTAAAATGAAGCCCTAAGTAGATTATTCTGCCTCTATATAGCATGTTGCAATAAAGGCTGCATTTTTTTCTCAGAAACTGATTTGTAATTGCTCCCACACAAAAACATACAGATACCAATATTCTAGGCAACAGAGCAAGTCTTTAGTACTTTCATTGAAGAAAGCATTGAATACAATTGGATACATTTGTTACCAAATCTCCTCTCTTGCCATAAAATATTCCCAGTGATTTGTTTAACTCAAGTTTAACTTTAAGCAATAGATGTTCCTAGGAAACCCACAGAGATAAATTAGCGGCAGAACTTGCTCCTCATAATTGAACAAGTTTAATTGTTGCATGAGTTGTTAGATATGACTTCGGCTGTGTAATTGTTGACTTTAAGCCATTTTTTCCCCTTGTAACCTTTCAATGAAAACTGAGTATTCTGGGTTATATTTTTCAAACATTACAAAGGTCAACTCCTGGTTCAGAAGGAGTGGAACCAAAGTGTGGTTAATGAAGCTAAACCTGAAGGGGCCTCACTAGCAGAGCTCTTGCCAAGGAGCCTAAATGCTGTGTTTGTTTTCTTATAAGCTTTACACTCTGCAAAACTCCACTGCTTCAGAGATTACTTGACATTAAATCATGAGCTCTCCTTGGTTGTCCCTGACCAGCAATGTTTTTTTCTCTTCTTTTTTCTTTTTTCCTTAATTTGAATGCATTTTGGTAAAGTACAAAGAATATAGGTTTCAGACTGAATTCTCTTGTTTCAGACCTTGGAGCATAGCTTGGAAAAGTTACTAAACATTTTAACTTCATTTATCATTTGTAAAAATAAAACAAAGTAAAAAAAAGTTCATATATAATAATTCCACATTCTTCATTATGCAACTGCAAGGATCAAATATCATATAAAAAAGGGGCACACGCAACACAGTGATTTCCGTTCTCTTCCTGCAGTCCCTCCCTCCTGATTATTCTAGTTAATATTAAAGGAATTTTGCCACTGGATCCATTCCAGAACTCTTCCCTTTTAGTCAGAGGACTTGAGGCTCCAACCTCACTTCCTCCTTTCCAAAGGAGTGAAAATGAATGCTGATCAGTTGTGTCTTGGGACCCTATCTATATATAATTCTTCACTCTTTATAGAAAATGTTACTAACTCCTGCTAAAAAAGAGTGCCTGGACTCATGACAACAGGGGCTATTGGAAGAAAATAGTCTTTGAAATTAGATGCGGGCTCAAAGCAACACTTAGAAATGAATTCAATGGTCTGAATATTGCTTTTCTCATCAATAAAAGAAGCTAAACGTATCAATAAGTTGTAATAGAGTATGAATTATACCCTAATGTAGCTGTTTTTCCTTTTAAAGAGTTTTTTTCTATAGAGTGTGTGTACCCACTGGAGTCACAGAGAGAGACAGAGAGACAGAAAGCAAGAAATCACCCCCTGCCCCCCCACCACCCCAGGGAGGGATAGCCACACCACAAATCATTTTCCTCTAATCTACTTTTGCAGTGATATAACCATTATGCCATCTGCTGATGCTGTTGATTTTATTTTTTAAAAAGTTTTTTTGTTGGTTTTTTGTTTGTTTGTCTTTGAGAGTGATTTTTGCTATGGGGCATGTGTGCTCATCGCATAAACAGAGAGACAGAAAGTGAGAAATCACCTTCTGGGGGATAGCCATACTGCAATCCCTTCACCTTCATTATCTTCTTGGGATTTGGGGCATGCATGCACACATGGCTGGCATGAGTTTTAGCTGCCAGGTCTGGGACTCAAACCACAGTCAACTACGTGCAAGTCCAGCAACATAACTATTATGCCATCTGTTGTTACTTTTTAAAAAGTGCTTATGAAGATTAAATTTAGTGCCATAAGTCTCCAGTCACTTCTCAAAATAATAATTATTTTCTATTTCTTTTATTTTTATTCATACTTGTGCCAATTCTTTTGGTTTTAGCAAGAGTAATTCATGATTACTAGCAAAGATACCTAAAGAATATTGAGAAAGAGGAATCAGAATAAACATTGTGAAAGCTTAACTGCCATTTTAGATAATTGATTATTCAAACTGATAATACTCATTTCACCTCTCTAAAATGACAAGCCACCTGGTCCAGGACTCAAACTGCAGTGGGAGTCCAGTGACATAGCCATTACACCAACTGCTGGTCCCCATCTTGTCAGTTCTTTAGTTAAAATCTAACATTTCCAGCCAAGAGTTGCCCCATTGCTGTTGTAAATGGAATTAATGACATGGAATTAAGGTACATGGAATTAATGACAAGATTCCTAATATTTATTGCCCAGCAAAAAAAACTCCCTAACAAACATTTTTGTGTATACCAATGTTTTCTCTTATTTTAAACTTAGAACACCAGTATAAATCATTTATGCATCATCTGATCAGCTTATTTGCTTGGTAGACAGTAAATATGAATGTTTAGTCACTGTGAAATGAGAACTGCATGTTGGTCTATGTGTGTGAGAAGGACCACATGAGTAAAATTTGATAGAACTGACCAAATTTTAAGGAAGATATAAAGGAAGCCTCATTATGCCACATCATCCAATTCATTGAACAGGCATTTCCCTTAAACTCTCAACAATTTATCACATCTAGTTTAGAATGTTTTAAGGCATTTTAATGTGTCATTTTTGTAAACTGAGAATTGTGTGGAAAGTATTAACTATCAAAACACTAACCTAGGGACCAGCAGTTAGTGTAATGGCTATGTCACTGGACTCCCATGTAGCCAACCGCGGTTTGCGTCCCGGACCCAGTGGCTTAAACTCACGCTGTGCGTGCGTGCCCAAGATCCTGAAAGCAGAATGAGTTAAAATCTAACATTTCCAGCCAAGAGTTGCCCCATTGCTGTTGTAAATGGAATTAATGACATGGAATTAAGGTACATGGAATTAATGACAAGATTCCTAATATTTATTGCCCAGCAAAAAAAACTCCCTAACAAACATTTTTGTGTATACCAATGTTTTCTCTTATTTTAAACTTAGAACACCAGTATAAATCATTTATGCATCATCTGATCAGCTTATTTGCTTGGTAGACAGTAAATATGAATGTTTAGTCACTGTGAAATGAGAACTGCATGTTGGTCTATGTGTGTGAGAAGGACCACATGAGTAAAATTTGATAGAACTGACCAAATTTTAAGGAAGATATAAAGGAAGCCTCATTATGCCACATCATCCAATTCATTGAACAGGCATTTCCCTTAAACTCTCAACAATTTATCACATCTAGTTTAGAATGTTTTAAGGCATTTTAATGTGTCATTTTTGTAAACTGAGAATTGTGTGGAAAGTATTAACTATCAAAACACTAACCTAGGGACCAGCAGTTAGTGTAATGGCTATGTCACTGGACTCCCATGTAGCCAACCGCGGTTTGCGTCCCGGACCCAGTGGCTTAAACTCACGCTGTGCGTGCGTGCCCAAGATCCTGAAAGCAGAATGGAGGAGAAGGGATTGTGGCATGGCCATCTCCCCTGGGGGGTGATTTCTCGCTTTCTATCTCTCTGTCTCTCTCTGTCTTTTTGGCAAGTGCACGCATCCTATAGCAAAAACCTCTCCAAAAAAAGAAACACTAACTTAAAAATATTGATGTATGTATATGTGTGCATTTATCTATGTCTTAGTCTATTGTTAGGTTGCTAAATAGAAATAGTTTAGACTGGGTGATTTATAAAAAATACAGGTTTATTTGGCTGGTGATTCTGGTGGTTGGAAAGTCCAAGGACAAGTAGCCAGCATCTGGCAGGCCTCTGGTTCTTTATCACAACATGGCTGATAGAGAAAGGAATGCAGTCATGGACAGAGGAGGTATGCACACCATGTCAGAAGCCAACTTATTTTTGTAACAGCCTACTTTCACATAAACTAATCCCTTCTCACAAGGGTGTGGACATACTCCCTCTCTGAGACAGCACTAATCCATTCATAAGGGTGGAGCTTCTGTTATCCAAATACACCCATCAGGCTTCACGTCTTGTAGGTCTCACCACCTCCCAATACCATTACATTACGGACCAAACTTTTAACACATGAACCTTTGGTAGGGGCAAACCAATATTCAAATCATAGCAATCTATCAATAAATGAACAGAAATAGAAGTAGATAGGTATATGAATATAGAATTACATGACATATGATTTACCTGAACAAGAAATATTTTCATTATTAGTAATGTTCCAGTATTCTCTGAATACCAGAAACTACAAGATTATTTTCTTTCTGAGCAACAATAGTATCTCGAAAGTTTACTTATTTCAGGATAGTATCAGGAAGTGTTGGGAGTTATGAGATATCTGAAGAAGGAAGCTAACAGAGATCCAAATTTCCCTATGGAAGAAAGAAAACTAACTGAGAGAATTGGGAGTTGTGGATTGAGACTGTAGGTAATTGTAGCCTGAAAAAGAGAAATAAAAATACATAACTAGTGAGAGTATTCTGAGTTAAATGCTGAGGGATAGCATTGTCAATTCTACCATCTAGTTCTCTCACACAATCTCCAGAAAATTTGTATTATTCACTGACTAAAAATCAAATTCATCTGAGTAATAAGAAGTATTTAGTCCTACTTACAGGTAGGAATAACAGGAAAACACAGCTGCCCAAGTGAACATGGAAGTAACACGGAGAGTGACTAACCATCAACCTGGGTTTGCCTAATACTGTCCTGTTTCTTTGTTTTTTAGAAAGACTTTTTCTATAGGGTACATATGCTCACCAGAGACAGAGAGAGAGAGAAATAGTGAGAAATCACTCCCTGGAGGGTTGGTCATGCCACAATCCCTTCTCGATTTTCCTCTTGTGATTTTGGGCACACATATACACATGTCCAGTTTAAGTTTGAAGTCGTTAGGTCTGGGACTCAAAAACCATGGTTGACCATGTGGGAGTCCAGCACCGCAACCATCATGCCATCCACTGGCCCTGGACTGTCCCTATTTGAAAACCAATAACTCCCAGCCCAGGGCAAAACAGATTGGTTGATCACTGTAATTACAAGCACGTACTAGGATGTAAATATATGGCCCAACATGGTGGATGTGAAACATACTATGTAAATTCCTTTTGTACAAATTTTAGAGATATTTGAAACCATCATGAAGAAAAAAATATATATTATCTAAGCTATACAGCAATGACTTTAATTTCAGATTTAAATTAATTATTTCTATTTCTATTTTCAGGTGTTACATTCTAACCAAAACAACAAATAAAATACCAAAGGAAACTTTCCAGAGTAGAATCAATAAAATAATCCATTGCTATCTTTTTTCATTTAATAAATAAACCCCAAAATGGAATACTATCACTTAACAGTCCAAGGTGACTGTGAACCTGTTCAAGGAACTCTTACTCTCCTTTCCTCTCCCTCCCTCCTTAATTTAGTACAGGTGGAATAATTAAGGTCAGGAGTGGTGGTTCTCTCAGCTGAGACCCTCAGCTGCTCAAGTGTGCACTTGTTGGTTCACTGTGATCTGCTAGGGAAATTGGAAGAAGGCTCAGAATTCTACCCACAGTACCACCTATTGCCAGGCTGGGGTCTTCCTGGACTGTTGTTTTACAGTTGTCCTGTGACTGCTTACCTCCCCTTGACTATTCAAGTTTAACCAGTTTAACATTAAATAGTGCATCAAAATCAGTCTCAGAGCTTTCCAAAAAAATCCAGATACCCATAAACCACCCCAAGAATTTGACATGAAGCCAGGAATTATTATAACTATAAAAATCCCCCAGGAAATTACAATATACAAGAAAAGATTAAGAGCAACTAAATCATGGGACCAGCAGTTGGCGTAATGGCTACGTCACTGGACTCCCATGTAGTCGACCATGGTTCGAGTCCTGGGCCCAGTGGCTTAAACTCACACCGGGCGCATGTCCGTGCATGCCCAAGATTCCAGGAGGAGAATAGAGGAGAAGGGATTGCAGCGTGGCCATCCCCCCGGGGCGTTGATTTCTCGCTTTCTGTATCTCTGTCTCTCTCTTTCTGGTGGGTGCACGTACCTTACAGCAAAAAACTCTTAAAAAAAAAGAGCCACTAAATCATAATTGTGAGATGATGAGACTCTATGTTTCAATATATACAAATTTATGTATTTATATATATTTTATGTCTTTCAAGGGAATCCTTCTACTGGCAAAAACATTTACTAGGATATTATGCTAGATATAGAAGTTCAGTATGACCTTTGGCATGGTACTTCCCAGGGGGATCTAAGGATCACAGCTAAGACTAGTTTAGTGCTTTAGAGACAAATACTCTCCCTCAGTATGCTCTACTGTGGTCCATGTCTCCTTGTCTTTTCTTTCTTTTAGTATGATAAAATCTAGATAGAGATTAGATTTAGCATCTAAATAGAGATGCTTCTAGACATTAATGAAATATAAAGCCTGCCTTTAGCATATGCCTTTTTCTGCCTATTGCTTCAGCAAAGATTTCTTCTGCTCCAGGTGGCATTTTCTAGCACATTACATAAGTGCACTAGGCATGGAGTCTGGGTCCAGCTATTCATAAAAATGTGTGTTTGCCTGGCATTAACCACCCCAAATGGTCTTCACGAACCTATGACACTAACAAACAACCCGGTCCTGGGTCCTAGCCACATCCCATCTTGGCCCAGACAACTAATAATCTTTAACTAGTATTGTGCTCATTGCATTTGTACTGCCATTAACATGCTTTAGAACTGACTACTATCAATGAGATTAAAGGTCTTGTTTACCATGGGAAAACTAGCTCTGAAAGTGAGGTCAATTGAATTCCATCCTTTCCTGAGGAGCAGTTGCATCATGTCTATAACATGGATGGTTGCTTGTCTTTGCATAAATTCTGATATGCTGATTTTTACAATTAGCTCTGTTGTATGAATTCAAAGAGGTAAATATGTTGACAGGTAGTTGAATAGATGTACAGACAATACAACATTCGGCATTTAAGTGTGACTTGAAGATCAGGGATCAGCTGAATCATCTTTGAATCCCTAACACACTTGACATAACTCTTACAATAGGTTCTAAATAAATGTTGGCAGAATTAAAATTAAATGATTATTCATATATGCAATAAGTCTAAAGACAAAAGAGAACCAGACAACACTTGCCAGTTGACAAGATGGCAGCTCATTTATAATAATCATGTAGAGAAACTTCCCCCTGTGAGCATTAGCAGAACTTAAAATATCTTAGAGGAAGGAATATGAGGACTTCATTTAAAATTTTTCAGGTTGAAATACAATAAAACTACTACCTGAACTCATATGTGAGAAAAATTTTAGAATGATTAAATAAATGTCGTATTGCTGACAAAATCAACCCTATAAAAATATATGATGATATGGGAAATTGCTAATGATATAACATGAATATAATCAAGATGTAAAATATTCTGTACTGTCTGATACCTTGTTTGTGTAAAGAAATACATAGAGTTTACACTTTGCAGAATTTTTTTTTAATAGGGCAAATGTGCTAGCCAGAGAGAGAGAGACAGACAGAAAGTGTGGGGGTTGGGGGAGGTCATATCATAATCATTTTTCCTCCATTCTCCTTTCAGGGATTTGGACACACATGTGCACAGGCCCAGTGTATTTTTCAAGCTACCGGAATCAAGACTTGAACCATCCACTCAGCCATGTGGGACCCAATCACCTTAACCACCATGTTACAAGCTGGCCCTATAGGACTTTTTCTTAATATAAAAAAAACTGTAAGAATTAAAAAATTAACACCCTCTAAAAATATCCAATTTTTCTGGACCCCTATCTCCTATCATTAAAAAACGTCTACTAAAAATAGAACAAAAATCTAAACATAAAGCCTCGAAGTATAAAACTCCTAGTTCAAAACACAAGGGAAACCTTTGGAGACAATGGAGTAGGCAAAGATTTCTTAAATAAGACCCCTAAAGCAAATGCAATAATCTGCAAAATAGATAAGTGGGACTAAATCAGGATTCTGCACAGAAAAAGAAATAATAGAGGAAAGGGACAACTCTTAGAATGCAAGAAAATATTTTCAAACTATGCTTAAGGGATTGATAACTAGAATATATAGAAGACTCAAGTAGTTTACCTACGGAAATATAAACAATCCAACTAAAAAATGGGAAAATAAGCTGAACAGACAAGTCTCCAAAGAAGATATACAAATACCCAAAAGCAGATGAAAAAATGCTTTACATCTCTTATCATAAGGGAAATGCAAATCAAAACCACAACAAGCTACCACTTAACCCCAGTCACAAAGGCTATGATTAAAAAAATAAAGTATGGGGACCAACAGTTGGCATAAAGGCTATGTTGCTGGACTTCCATGTAGTTGACCGCGGTTCGAGTCCTGGACCCAGTGGCTTAAACTCACGCCAGGCACGTGTGCGTGCATGCCCAAGATTCTAAGAGAAGAATGGAGGAGAAGGGTTTGCACCTTTGCCATCCCCCCGGGGTGATTTCTCACTTTCTGTCTCTCTGTCTCTTTCTGTCTTTCTGGCAAGCACGCACACCCTATAGCAAAAACCTCTACAAAATAAAGCATGGCATGTGTTCGCAAGGTTGTGGTGCAAAGGGAACACTCCAATACTGTTGGTAGGAAGGTAAATTAGTACAGCCACTATGGAGAACTCTATGGAGGTTCCTCAAAAACCTACAAATAAAACTACCATTAGACCCAGTAATATCATTCCTACATATTTACCCAAAGGATAAGAAAACAGTCAAAGACACTTGCACATCCATGTTTATTGCAGCATTATTTACAATTGTTAAGACATGGAATCCAAGGGAAGGGAGAATAAAGAGTGGGTAATAGGGGAAAGGAGGGAAACAGGAGAAAAGGCAAAAAAAAAAATAAAAGAGGGGAACCAGCAGTTAGTGTAATGGCTGGGTCGCTGGATTCCCACGTAGTCGTCCGCC
>NW_006159915.1:2236152-2263554 GCF_000334495.1 Tupaia belangeri chinensis
TATAGCGAAAATCTCTAAGAAAAAAAAAAGACAAAGTACATTTAATTGACACAAAAATGAAAAGTGACTTGCTGATGATAATGTATAGGATAATGTCTTTGTCTTGACTGATATGTACTATATCCATACTGGGGAAAAAAACATGTTTTGTACATGGTAAAGATGTAAGTGATTAAATGTAAATAATAATTTAAAAAAATAAAAAGGCGTTAAATCAACCTAAATGCTCAAGAATGGATGACTGAAGTGAAAAACTTTGGCACATACACACCATGGGTTACTACCCAGACATAAAAAACAATGAAATCCTATCATTTAATACAAAGTGGATGAACATAGAAGATCTAATGCTAAGCGAAGCAAGCCACACTATGAAAGACAGACATCATATGTCCACACTCAATATATATTGAATGCCTGCAGTCTCTGAAAGAAACTGAAAGATCGGAAGCTATAATACCAGAGAGGACAAGGGTAGATACCAGAGACTGTAAACAGGGGTCAGTAGTGGTAGGGGGCGGTGAGAGGAAGGGGCTCAGGAAACAAATATTTAACAGACACAAGAATGGAAAGCTACCTGTTAAGAATGATATATATGGTAATGTCTTGATTTCACTTACATGCACTGCATGCATGCTTTGAAAACCCATGTTGTATGTGGAAAAGGAGTACAATGATTGGGACCAGAAGATGGTGTAATGGTTATGTTGCTGGACTCCCACATAGTCAACTGTGGTTCAAGTCCTGGACCAGCGGACCCAGCAGCTTAAAACTCACACCAGGTGCATGTGCATGAATGCCCAAAATCCCAGGGGAGAATGAAGAAAGGATTGTGGCATGATCATCCTTCCTAGGGGGTGATATCTCACTTTCCATCTCTCTGTCTCTCCAACAAGTGCACTCACCCTATAGCAAAAATCTCTCTAGGAAAAAAAAAGATGTACAATAATTAAATATAAATTATTAATACAAAAAATCCAGTTTTTATGTTTTTTCTTTATCCTTAGGATGGCATTTTCCTCATGTAGTTATACAAAATATTATCAAAAAGGGAAGCATAAAGCATGTAGTAAAAGTATGTACTATGTGTGTATCTCTGAGCATGAATTAGTATTCATATAAATGCATAATTATTCATGGAGATTAACATTCATTTACATACTACTTTCACACTGTTCGAGTCTCGTACCCAGTGGCTTAAAACTCATACTGGGTATATGTGTATGCAAGCCCAAGATCCTGAGAAGAGAATGAGGGAGAAGGGATTGAGTGTGTGAGTGTGTGGCCATCCCCCCCTGGGGGGGGGCTCGTGATTTCTCACTTTCCCTCTCACTGTCTCTGTCTCTCTATCTTCCCAGTGAGCACACACACTCTAAGGCAAAAACCTCTAAAAATAATTATGTTCTTATTTTGTCTTCAAAATTCTTACTATCATTTTCCCAGTTTTCCATTGAACTTGAGAAAAATTCTAATTCTATCAAACGTTTGCATGTTACATACTGCATATCACAAATAGCACATTTCAGTATCTGTACTTGTCTGGTCTTCCACTTATGAAATTTTATGTATTTGTTCTAATTTCCATGTTGACAGATCTTTAAATCTTTTCTGATATTGCCTTCTTTTATGTTTGTGGTTAGAAAGATATTACCTACTCTTAGATCAAGAAACATTAACTTTTAACTTCTAGTTGCATGTGGGTTTAACTTTTTCTCTTTTTTTTTCTTTTTTTTTTGAGAAGTTTTCGCTATAGGGCGCATGTGCTCACCAGACAGACAGAGACAAAGAGATAGAAAGCGAGAAATCACCTCCCAGGGGGGGATGGTCACTCCGCAATCCCTTCTTCTCTCCATTCTCCTCTCAGGATCTTGGGCATGCACGCACACGCGCCTGGTGTGAGTTTTAAGCCACCAGGTCCGGGACGCGAACCACGATCGACTACGTGGGAGTCCAGCAACATAGCTATTACGCTAACTCCTGGTTCCCTAACTTTTTCTTTTGTAAACTTAACACAATAAGATTTTATTTTGGTATATGAGGCAAGATTCAGAACATTATTTCACAAATTTTCTCTCCATTACTCCAACAGTCATTAAAAAGAAATTTGTTATCTACAATATCATAAGCATGCAAAAATTTTACAATATATGTACATATATTTAATCTTTTTTTGTATTTCTGTCCTTTTTAATGGTTCAATTTAAAAATATGTCAGATAAAGGGAGACTTCAAAAAACCTAGTCAATAAAGCAATATGACATAAAAATATTTCTTCTAGATTATTTTCAAAAATAGTTGCATCTAATATATGACAGCAAATATATTTCCGAATGTATTGCAATATCAGCATTTACAGTTAAGTCATATATACATATATGATTATGTAGCTATATATGTACATTTATATTCTTATATTAGACTTTTCAGTATCTCTGGCACTGATAAACACCCACAAAAAATTTCTGATATCGTTACAGTCTTTCATCATAAGACTGTTTATAATCTTAAAATCAGGCTTTTCTTTTATTTCTCCTTCTTACTCTTTAGACAAATAGCATTTTTATGGGATTCTTGGCCTCAAAGATAAAATCTAATGCTAATAAGTTTGCTGACAGTGGAGCAGGAGCAGCCTTAAATCAATTCACTTAGAACTGTTTGGAATACAGCAAAGAATCAGCTCAAACACTGATAAAAAATCTTCCCATCGTGAGGTACAGGATAAGATGATGTTGGATGTAAGAGATCAGTGTTAGAATTGGGCACTGTAACTGGCCTCTTCAATGACCTTAGTAATTCACTGGACTTTGTAAGCCTCTTCTGTTCATGCTGTGGTACCCATCGCAGTGCAGGGGTGGAAATTAAGCCAGATTTAAACATGATAGTGATTTGTAAAGTGTAAAGAAAATGATTACATTCAATACATGTTTTCTTTAAAGCATATTATCAGGTTGTATATTTTACTTTCTAAATATTGGGGAGGGCTTTTTATTATCAGATTATGATTTTATTTTATTTCACAATGTACACATATATCAAAACATTATGTCATTGGGACCAGCAGTTAACAGAATGCCTATGTCACTGTACTCCCACGTAGTCGATCGTGGTTCGAGTCCTGGACCCAGTGGCTTAAACTCACACCGGGCGCGTGTGTGTGCGTGCCCAAGATCCCGAGAGGAGAATGGAGAAGGGATTGCAGCATGGCCATCCCCTCTGGGGATATATACGTATATATATGTGTGTGTGTATATATATATATACGTATATATATATATATATACATATATACACACACACACACATATAAATATAAAGTATATATAATCTTTGTCAATTATGCCTCCATAAAGCTGGAAATTTTTAAATAATGTTTTTCTAAGTTAGAGAAATATACTCATGAGACAAAAATGACATAGAACTATAACAGGATTGATTAATTTTCCAAGTCTCACCATTAATGACAATGTCAGATTTAATCCAATGTCATCTCCAAAGTCCAGCCTACTAATCATCATGCTTCTAATTTCTTACTTTTAAAATGGTGGTAAAATAATATGCAACTTGAACATTTAGACATTGATTTTTAAAATGTCTAAGCAGGGACCAGCATTTAGCGGAATGGCTATGTCACTGGACTCCCACGTAGTCGACCGTGGTTCATGTCCCGAACCCGGTGGCTTAAAACTCACACTGGGCACGTGTGCGTGTGTGCCCAAGATCCCGAGAGGAGAATAGAAGAGAAGGGATTGTGGCGTGGCCATCCCCCCTGGGGGGTGATTTCTCACTTTCTGTCTCTCTGTCTCTCTCTGTCTGTCTGGCGAGCGCACGCACCCTATAGCAAAAACCTCTCAAAAAAAAAAAATCTAAGCACATCTTTACTACATAAGCTAGAAATCACACTCCTGGGAATTTATCCCAGAGAAATGAAAATTATGTTTATATAAGAGGTTTTCCAAATTGTTCACAACTTTGTGTTGAATCAAAAGTTGGGGAAAAAAAGAAATGTCTTTCAGTAAGTAAATGATTGAACTGGGGTATATTCATATCATGGAATATTTGATTTACTTGTTTTAATATATTTTATACATTCAATTCGTCACAGCTTGTAAAATGAATTTGCCCAGCATGAGTACACTACACCAGTCCAATCAAAGATACCATACATGCTATCAATAGACAATTCTCCATTTCTATGTCCCTTAAATGTCTTGCCTCTCTGTTTTTCTCCTTAATTCCCTCTCTCTCACCCTCCTCTGCCTCCCACCCTCCTCCCACACAGTCTTCAGTATCCGCAACTATTTTCCATGCTTCTATTTCCTCTAATCTTTCAGTTCCTGCCATAGAGTACAGGCATTCGGTATATATTGAGTGGAGACATAGAATGTCACTCTTTCGTATTCTGGATTGCTTCACTTAGCAGTAAATCTTCCATATTTGGTCATTTTCTATCAAATGCCAGGATCTTGTTTTTTTGTTTGTTTGTTTGTTTGTTTTTGGCTGAGTATTATACCATAGTGTATATGTGCCACACTTTTTCAATCCATTCATCTGTTTATGGATATTTGGGTTGGTTCCATGTTTTAACCACCATGAATAGGGCTGCAATAAACATAGATGTGCAAGCACTTTTCTGACTGTTTTCCCATTCTTTGGGTAGGTACCCAGGAGTGGAACTGCTGGATCATATGGCAGTTCTACTAGGTCTCTGATGAAATTTCATAGTGTTCTCCAGAGTGGCTATACTAATATACAATCCCACCAACAGTATAAGAGTGCCCTTTGCACCACAGCTTTGTCAGTGCTTATCATTTCTTAATTTTTTAAAAATCTTATCCATTATGACTGGGGTTAGGTGGTATCTCTTTGTGGTTTTGATTTGTATATCCCTTATGATAACGGATGTTGAGCATTTTTTTCATATGCTTTTTGGCTTTTTGGTTCATATATTTACCTTAGAGAGTTGTCTGTTCAGCTCATTTGCCCATCTTTTAATCGAATTGGTCATTTTCCTTCAGGTAAGCCATTTGAGTACACTGTATATTCTGGTTATCAGTCCCTTATCTGAGGTGTAGTTTACAAATGTATTCTCCCATTCTTAGTGTTGTCAATTCACACTTATTATTTATTTTGCTGTGCAGAAACGTCTTATTCTGATGTAATCCCACTTGACCATGTGATACTATACAGTGATAAAAAAGGAGCAAACTACAAGGAGTCTTCAAGAAGTTCATGGAAGGTATGTCCCCATAGCCTAGTGGTGAAGGGAGCTGTATCCCACAAAACCAACCACATGATTCAAATCCTGGCCCCAGTGGCTTGAAAAACACACCAGGCATGTGTGTGTGCCCCAAATTCTGAGAGGATGAAGAAATGGAGAAGGGAGTGTGGTATGACCATGTCCTACTGGTGGATGTTTTCTCCCTCTTCCTATTTCTATCTCTTTCTCTGTCTGGTGAGCACATGTGCCAGGAACTCTGGCAAATTTTTTTAAAAATGTGTATTATGAGAAAATTATGAATAGGTTTCAAAACTTCCTCCTTTTTTCACCAAAATAAACTCATATGCTAATTCAATTTGTCTATGAACTTCCTCAAGTCCACTCATATTTAATTCAATGGCATGGCCATCCCTCTTGGTGAGGGGTGAGGTCTCACTTTTTCTCTCACTGTCTCTATCCCTCTTTCTCTATCTCTTCAGTGAGCACATGCACCCTAAAGCAAAAACCTCTAAAAAAATTGACTGTATTTTATAAAATGTTATGCTTACCACTATTCATGTGTACTATACTGCATTTGTCCTGAATTCACTACATTTATACCTTCAACGTTTTGAAAACATTATTACATTTTCTTTTGGCATCTATTGATGTTGATGAGAAGCTTCAGTCTGAGCGACGTTCCTTTGTAAATGTATTTTTTTCTCATTTTCTCATAGAACTTTAAAGAATTTCTCTATATCTTTATGTTCTTCAGTTTCACTATAGAGTGTAACTATGTAGAGTTACTTTTTCCTTCAGCTTAGATAGAATGTTCAATAGTTCTGAGAATCCATACCTTTCTTCAATAACAAAAAATACTCAACTATTACAACTTGACATATTTTCTATATCCTACTTTATCTTTATTTTTCTTATAGAACTTTGATAAAAATAAATATTCTTTGAGTTCTGTCTCCAACCCCCTGGCAAAACTGGGGACCTTGATGCAGGGCAGGTCACTGGCCACTGCCCAGCTCCCCAAACCCCAAAGTGCCCCCTGTTCCTAGGCCCACAGGCAGCTTCCACCTCTCCAAAAGAACCCAGTTCCATATACAAACCAGGGACCCTGAGGCAGGGCCAGTCACTGGCCACAGTCCAGCTCCCTGAATCTCAGAGCTCCCCCTGTTCCTAAGCCCACAGACAGCTTCCACCTCTCCAACAGAACCCAATTCCATCTCCAACCCCTTGGCGAAACCACATGCCGCAATTTTTTAAAATTCTTCTTTATTCTATTTTTGTTTCCTTCTTATATTGTCATTTCCTCATCATCCATCCTTCCAGAGGGACTAGACAGGTCTAGAATCAAACCTTAAAAATATCTTAGTACTGTGAGGCTTCCTTGGATCCTACTCTTAGTGAACCACCTGCGAGAAAGGAGATACTATACTTCAGACACCTGAATAGATGACTCCTCCTGTGGAGAGTCCATTGCCAAACACAGCAGAAGAGAAACTTTGGCACACAACTGACCACAGCAAAAGGGAAGCACACTTGTTCCAAGTCAAAGAAACAGTATCCAAAACAGTATCCAAAAGTGAATACATCTCCCAAGGCTTGAAGACAAACCTCAGGTCTGAATAAACCAGGAAATAAATCTCCATCAAAAGAACAAAATAACTCCCTTCCATCTCTTGAAAAAAATAGAGGAAGTTACCAAAATGTCAGAGAAAGAATTTAGAATATTAAAGGTGACAAACTCTATGAGTTGGAAAAGAAAAGAGACACTGAAATACAAGAGATTAGGAAGTCCTTCCACAATATGAAAGAAGAAATTGACACTATAAAAAAGAATCAGATGGAACTATTAGATATGAAGTCTGTAATACAGGAAATCAAAAACTCTCTAGAAATTATTAAAAGTCAACTAGACCATGCTGAAGATTGAATCTCTGACATAGAAGATAAACACTCTGAACTAGAAAAAAAATGCCAAAAAGATAGATAAAATAACAACAACAACAAACATGAGGATTACATATGAGAAATACTAGATTCCATTAAACGTCCAAATATTTGAATAATTGGTATCCCAGGAGGTGAAGAAATGGATAAGAGCATGGAAAATCTATTCCATGAAATCCTGGAAGAAAACTTCCCAAGTCTGGAGAAGCACCTGGATCCAAGAAATACAAAGGACCCAAAATAGAATCAACCCAAGAAGATCTTCCCCAAGATACATCTTAGCCAGACTGGCCAAAACCAGACATAAAGACATGATACTAAAATTGGCAAGAGAGAAATGACAAGTGGCTTACAAAGGTCATCCCTTCAGGCTAACACTGAATCTTTCAATGGAAACAATGCAAGCAAGGAAAGAATGGGAGGACATATATAAAGTATTAAGAGAGAAACAATTTCAACCAAGATTATTATATCTTGCAAGATTATCCTTCATATGAGAAAAAAAAAGATTAAAATCTTCTCAAACAAAACCTGAAAGAATTTGCCAACACTAAACCAGCTCTTCAAGAAACTCTGAAGAGAGTGCTTTTCCAGAAAAATGAAAGAATGAACAGCCAGGGATAAGGGAATAAAAGATTACCAAGACAACGGTGAACCTGAAGGTAAGGTCAAGTCCAGAAATATCGATAATAATATTGAATGTTAATGGATTAAATTCTCCAATCAAGAGATACAAACTGGCTGAATGAATAAGAAAACAGAAACCCTCTATTTGTTGTCTACAAGAAACATGGATAAAGACATACATAGACTAAAAGTGAAGGGCTGGAAAAAGATATTCCATGCAAATGATAGCCAAAAAAGAGCTGGAGTCATGATACTGATTTCTGACAAAATAGACTTTAAAACAAAAACTGTTTGAAGAGACAAAGATGGGCACTATATTGTAGTAAAAGGGTTAATCTATCAATCTATACACCCAACACAGGAGCACTCAAAGACATGAAGGAAAGACTGCTAGATCTAAAAGGAGAAATAGACTGCAACACACTAATTGTTGGGGACCTCAATACACCACTATCTCCTCTGGACAGATCATCTAGACAAAAACTAAGTTAAGAGTTAGAGGATCTAAATGAAACCATAAAACAAATGGACTTAACAGATATCTATAGAACTTTCCATCCAAAAACCATAAGATACACATTTTTCTCATCCCTACATGGAAGCTTTTTGAAGATTGACCAAACAATAGGGCATAAGGCAAGCCTCTACACATTCAAAGGCATAGAAACTATATCCAGCATCTTCTCTGACCATGATAGAATTAAACTTGATTTTAATTTCAAAAGAAATCCTCAAAAACACACAAATACATGGAAACTAAATAACCTGCACCTGAATGACTTCACAACTATGGAAGAAATAAAGATTAAAATCAAAAGATTAATGGAAGCCAATGACAATAAGGACACGAGTCTCCACAATCTTTGGGACAAAGCAAAAGAAGTCATAAGAAGGAAAGTCATAGAAATTAGTGCACATAAGAAGAAGATGGAAAGAAGGCAAATTGATCACATAACATCGTGCCTCAGAGAATTGGAAAGCAACAGCAAAAAAATGGAAAAAAAAGAAATAATAAAGATTCAAGCAGAAATGAATGAAATAGAAAATAAATGAACCATACAGAAAATAAATGAAAGTAAAAGCTGGTTCTTTGAAAAGATTAACAAAATCGATACACTACTAGCGAGACTTAATAAGAATAAGAAAGAAAGGAACCAGGTAAATCAAATTTGCAATGAAGCTGGCAATATAATGACAGACATAACAGAAATAGAAAACATTATTAGAGGATAGTATGAACAACTATATGCCAACAAACAAGAAAATTTGGATGAGATGGACAAATTCCTGGACACATATAGTCTACCAAGATTGAGCCAGGAGGATGTAGAAAATCTGAATAGGCCCATAACAAGTCAGAAGATTGAATCAGTAATAAATAACCTCCCAACAAAAAAGAGCCCTGGTCCTGATGGCGTCACTTCTGAATTCTACAAAACTTTCAAAGAAGAGTTAACGCTCATTCTGCTCAAATTATTTCTAAAGATCTAAAAGGGTGAATCTCTCCCTTATTGATTCTATGAAGCCTCCATCACCCTTAACCTTAAAAGCTTTACATCAGATTAAGAAGTTTCTGCATGGCAAAAGACACAGTAATTAGTGTGAATTGACAGCCCTCAGAATGGGAAAAGATTTTTGTAGACTATGCATCAGACATGGGACTGATAACCAGAATACAAAAGGAACTCAAGCAGCTGTGCCCAAAAAAAAGATGGTCAACCCTATTAAAAGATGGGAGAATGAGTTGAAAAAAACCACTCTCTAAGGATGACATACGAATAACCAAAACACATATGAAAAAATGCTCAACACCCCTCATTTTAAGGAAGATGCAGATCAAAACCACAATGAAATACCACCCAACCCCAATCAGAATGACTAAGATTTTAAAAATCAAAAAACAAACAAACAAACAAACAAAAATAAGTGCTGGCAGAGGTGTGGTGAAAGGGAACTCTCTTACATTCTGATGGGAATGTAAATTGGTCAAGCCACTGTGGAAAACACTTTGAAGATTCCTCAAAGATCTACAAATAGAACTACCATATGATCTAGCAATCCCACTCCTTGGTATCTACCCAAAGGACAGTAGAATCCTTAGTCAGAAAAGTGCTTGCACATCAATGTTTATTGCAGCATTATTCACAATTGCTAAGACATGGAACCAACTCAAATGCCCAGGAACAGATGAAAGGATTAAAAAAGTGATACATATACTCTATGGAATACAACTCAACCATAAAAAACAATAAGCCTCTGGCCTTTGACAGAAAGTGGAGGAATACCGAAGATTTACTGCTGAGTGAAGCAAGTCAGGCTATGAAAGAGAGACATTGTATGTCTCTACTTAATATATACTAATTGTCTACACTCTGTGGCCCACATTGAATGACTAAAGGATATAGAAACATAGTAAATGGTTGTGAATACCAGATATAGTGTGGGAAGAGGGAGGGTGAAGGAGTAGAGTCAGAGGAAGGACATTAACAAGAAAAATAGAGAGGCAAGGCATTTATGGGACACAGAAAAGGGTTATTATCTGTTGAGGGATACCTTATAGTATTGTCAACTGGACCTGTGCAAAATGTACACATGTTGGAATATTCACTTATTAAGCTAAGTAACATGATTGATTGTATAAAAGAAACTGAAATAATAAAAAAAGAAGAAAAAATATTCTTCACATCTTTTAATTTTCCTTTTATAGGTTTTTATGTCCTCCTTGCATTGTGTCCTCAGCAAATTAATTCATTAGTGCAATTTCCTTTTTTTTTTCCTTTGTCCACAGATAAGGTTTTTATTTACTATGACTGTTTTTTGTTTGTTTTAATATTTGTAATTAGGGCTTTTTGATACTATTTCTATTTTACATAATGTCTTACCATCTTACACAAAATCATTCCATGTTTAAAATATGATGTATCTTTTATAGATTTTTATGAAATTAAGTTATTCAGATTATAATCATTTAATAATTATGGCTATGTTAGCTATTTTACTTGGTATTTTTTTTCTTCATATGCTTTAGAACTTTAGTTTCCATGCTCATGTTAATTGGCAGGTATTCTGTCTACTTGGTTTCTCTCTTTAAAAAAATTTATGGTCGCTTGTACTAAATCTTGACTGCCTGTACTTGAATTCCTGGGCCATTAAATAGTGTTTCTTCTGTCACATATTAGTATTATGTATATAATATGTATAGATCTATATAAAAAGTCTGTGAGTAGTTAGTTTACTTCCAAATTGAAGTCTGTTTATGAATATTCTGTTTCCCAAGACTTCTCTTTCACTGCAAGTCCTCACATGCTCCCTTACCTGTTTGAATTTGATGGTCCAACATTGTAATCACTCACTCCCAATTCTAAGCCATTTTTTGCTGTCATGCTCATCTGAAAAACTCCAAGCTTGATGGCATCAACTCACTGCCTATGACTGAAATTGACTGGAGATTAACTGCCTAAGGAAGAATATACTAAATCCCATATTCTTTTAGTGAACTCATCCTTCCAGCCTTCCAGCTCTTTGAAACAATCTCATACCTCATTCATTTCAATCCTGCAACACTCTTTTCTTTCTCACTCGTGGATAAATCCCTTGCCACATTCTTTACATAAAAAGAAGAAACAAAGAAGAACTTCTATAAGCTTCTAACCAATTAACCAAACTACTTGAATCTCTTGTCTATGCTTAAGTCATTTCTTGAGTATCTGCTCAATGATCCATAAAGAACTCTTTATATGTTAGAGATATGAGCCTTTGTCTATGATTTATAGTAAAGCATCTTCATGGGTTAAACAACACTCTTTACTCTGAAGAAGAAAGATTTTCTCTATACAAGGAATATAGCTTTCTAGAAATATTGATCAAAAGTTTGAAATAAGTAACATAATTTTTCTATAAAGAAATAAGTGATATTTTAAATGACTTCATAAGAGACACCAGCTCAAAAGGTTATTCAAAAGAAAATTGGACAAAATGTCATTAGTAAATAATATCTCATATTCTTATTTATTGCTCTTAAAAATATATCATAATTAATTTTATAATAAATCTGTGCAATTTAAACACCAATGCACAGGTCTTAGAGACCAGCACATTTTCAAACTGAATTCAAAAAACACCAGGTCAAAGGCCATCAGTTATGATTCACAAAGACCTTCTCCTCACTTGAACATAGAATGAACATCATTACCTGTCAGCCTTCCAGTAAGGCTGTGACGGATAATTAATCCTTTCTAAGAGGCAGGAAAACTGAGTCTAGATTACCAAGAAATTGTTATTTATACAGAAGCCTACACTTTGCTGTTGTAATAACTAGTAAGACAAATTATACCTTCAAATTCGTTCAGTAGCTCAGCCATTTAGCTTCTGTATGTTTCTTAAAGACCATATTAGAACATTTATTTTTCCAAAAGGTATCTTCTGGTATTTAAACGATACCCAAAATGAGCATTCTAATAAACTCAACCAAGGAGACATGCACTGAATGAAAAGAACATATAATCATGGTGAAGAGATAAGAAACAAAGAAGACTCTTAGTACATACCAGTTAAAAATGAGATGGTGCATACAAAGCTTATGAAAGGACACAGAAACATTCCTTTAAACAGATTTTAATCCATGAAGAACAATGAAAAAGAAAATTGTTTTACTATTTCAGGAAGAGGATGAAAGTAGAGAACAAAAATTTTAAATTACTTGTAATAGCTTTAAAAGTATCATCATTTTAATATCATTGTTAATAAAATAATAAAAAATAGAGGCTGAAAACAAGAAAAATCTAGCAGAAGTAAGACAGGATTCTTCTTAGGTAGATTAATTTAAATGTACAGTACCTAATATCAGCTAACAATTACTAGTCATACTGTATGCCAGGCAGTGTCCTAAGTTCTGTGCACAGATAGGTTCTCTTCTTATCCTCAGAGCAATGCTGTGGGATATGGGTATTATTGTCTACATTGTATAGCTGGGGAAACTGAGATGCAAACAGACTGATTAACTTACCCAGCATAATACTGCTAGACAGGTAAGTAGATAGGAGCTGAATACCGAGAATCTTGCTCCAGACTTCACACTCTCAATGACTTCCCACAGTCACATGTGGGGAATGTGCCTGGACCCTAGTGTAAGAAGCCTTTAGTAGCTCTTCTGAGAGAATAACTACATAATTACTACTTAGTGGCCAGAGCTACAATCATATATATCATAGGGCTCTTCAACAAGATGAAGAGGAAATTTTGTTTAGGAAAGCCTAGCTCATTAACTATTCAGGTTGTTTGTCTTCCCTACTTCCTTGTGTCACCTTTCCACAACCTCCTGTAATCTAAACACAACCTTGATCCTTATGAGAGGAAAAGGGCCTGCTAACTGTTTTTGTTTATTTGTTGTTTGTTTGTTTTAGTTTTTTAATATAAGAAAGATGGGGTGGGGCCAGCAGGTGGTATTATGGTTAAGGTGCTGGACAACCACATGGCCAACTGCCTTTGGATTCCCAGACCCAGCAGCTTAGAAATCGACCTGGCTTAGAAGCAAGCATGCCCAAAATCCCAAGAGGAGAATGGAGCAGAAAGAATTGTGCGTGGCCATCCCCTATGGGGATAATTTCTCACTTTCCCTCTGTCCCTCTCTGGTGAGGGCACCAACCCTATGGCAAAACCTAAAAAAAAGAAAGAAGGAAGAAAGGAAGGAAGGAAGAGAGAAAGAAAGGAAGAAAGAAAGAAACAAAGAAAGAAAAAGAAAGGGTTATTCACCACCAATCACATTCTAAATGGTTCTGGAAACTTTCAAAAGAAAAATTGGTCTGAAAACCATAAAATATTTACTAACTGGTACAAAGTAACTAAACAATAAAGTAAACTATTATTTTAATCAACAAAACAATAACTGAGTAGTGTGGACTTATGGCTGTGGTCAGGGAGCACCATAAAAAAAAAAAAAAGTAGCATCATATTGAAAAGAGTAGGGAATAGGCGTGGAATGCGTCCAAGATCTTGAGAAAGAATGGAGGAGAAGAGATTGTGGTGTGGCCATCCCCTTGGAGGGGTGACTTCTCACTTTCTGTCTCTCTGTCTCATTCTGTCTCCCTGGCAAATGCACGTGCCATATATATATTTTTTCTTTTTTTGGGGGGGGAGAGGTTTTTGCTATATGGTGTGTGCAGTCACCAGAAAGTGAGAGATGGAGAGACAGAAAGTGAGAAATAATCTCCAGGGGCCAAGGCCACACCACAGTCCCTTCTCCTCCATTCTTCTCTTGGGATCTTGGGCACTCATGCACACGAACGTGGAGTGAGTTTAAGCCACCGGGTCTCCAGACTCAAACTGTGGTCGATTACATGGGAATCCAGCAACGAAGCCATTACACCATCTGCTGGTCCTGCACATGCCCTTTATTTAAAATCTATCTTAAAAAAAAAAAAAAGTAGGTAAAATAACAGAATAAATAAACTGGAATCAAACATACTGAAAATGGAAGCTTAGTCTATTATACTCAAATCCATTGTGAGAATAATAAATTATTCTCTAGAAGGAAATTTTGAGAGGATTCATATGAAGAAATAAAATTGGTAATGATTGGCTTGAGGAATTTAGGTTATTCTGTTCGATAGAAAGAATGAACTTATAAAAATTACTTAGGAAATATAAGTACTTGTAAAAAATGCATAAAGATGTTCATAGCCACATAATCCACATAATTTTAATATCTAAAGCAAATTAATATAACTATCCTGTAATGTAAACAAGAATAAATAAATTATAATACATTCCTTCATGGAAATGTTACACATTTATTAAAGATAACCTTAAAATTCCTTAAGAACTTAGCATAGTGTCAGCCTGTGGCATGGTAGGTAGGGTAGCTGGATCCCACATGACTGACTACATAGTTCAAGTCCTGGACTTGGCAGCTAGAAAACTCATATGCTAGGTCTATGTGAGTGTGTACATGTCCAAAACCCCAAAAAGAGAGAGAGAAAAGGAGACCGAGCCATAACTATGGAGGGGGTGCTTTCTCACTCTCCCTTTCTTTCTCACTGTCTCTCTCTGGGGAGTGTAAGTACCCTCTGGCAAATTGAAAAGAAAAAGAAAACTTATCATGAAACATGCTTACAATAGAACAATAAGAAAAAATACTTGTCACTAAACCAAATGCATAATTACATCATGTTTTATAAAATCAAATGAAAAGAAACAAGACTAGAATGACACTACTTTAAAGTATTATCAGTACACGTATTTAATACTCTTGAGACCGATTTTCCTTTTCCTTTTCTGTATCTCCCAATTGTAATGAGAATATGTTATTTTACTATGAAAATATTACTTGACATAGAAAGAAAAACAGTAATTAAATCATAGCTAGTTTTTGAAGCGGGATACATTTAAAGAAACACAAGATGAAGAAGATATTGCAACAGGAACAAAGAAAAATTGTTAAATTGAGATGAACTCTAATGTAAATCAATATTTCATGACAACCTTTAGATTCCAACAAACCTTTCACCTTATAGGACCAAAAACCTATAGATCCTACCACCATTTTGTTCTCCTTCACCTACCTCTCCTGCAAGCCTGTTCTTTTTTTCATGACTTAAATTCCAAAGATGACAATTGTAATAGCCTTTGTGTTTGCCCCCTTGACTCCCCTCAGTTTGTGGAACTATGAGACCTGGGTGAACTCTACCACTCTACTCCCTTATTGGAACCCACAAAGCTAATCATGGCTGAGGAAAAGTGCACCATCCTCTGACCAGACTTGCTTTAAATTTGGGATCACCACCCCCACATGGACTCTTAATGCTGCCAGGCAATCCTACTTTATGCTCCCGGCACAGACACCTCCCTCTCCTCTTTTGTCAAAAAAGTGTTTCTCGTTTTTAGTTGATGAATTTGCTTTATATTAAATTGATGAGGAAAAAAAGTAAAAAACCTATCAGAGAGAACATCTACCTCCTACTGACATCTTTGAATGTATTTGGACTCCAGTACTTGGATTTCTGAAGGGATTGCGGCGTGACCATCCCCCCTTGGGGGTGATTTCTCGCTTTCTGTCTCTATGTCTCTCTCTGTCTGTCTGGCGAGCGCACGCGCCCTATAGCGAAAACCTCTCCCCCCCAAAAAAAAAAGTGTTTCTCATTTTTAGCTGATGAATTTACTTTATATTAAATTGATGAGGAAAAAAAGTAAAAAACCTATCAGAGAGAACATCTACCTCCTACTGACATCTTTGAATGTATTTGGACTCCAGTACTTGGATTTCTGTGGATGAGCTATCCATGCCATCAGCCAAGTCTCAGCCCCTCATATGTCTAGCAGGTTCCATTGCTGTTCACCTAATTCAAAGATGCTTTTAAAGCTCTCCTCCATCTTTCTAGTATTCCCCTTTATTGTACCTTTTCCATAGGTATAGAGCATCCTGACACTTCACATCTTAGTAAAGTCAAACAAACCTGTCATATTCCCTCCTCCATCCCTCATCCTATCCCTACCCTTCCCTTTACAGCAAAACCAGACACACACACACAAATACTGTCCTTTTCTACAAATATTTTTCTTCGCTCTAACCTCTTCAAGTCATTTTTACCCATCTCCCACTCCACCAGAAGTATTCTTATCAAGGCCACCTTTGGTCCATTGTCAAAGTCAGTGGCAACTTTTCATTCCGTATCTAATTAGACCTATAACATCATGCAATTCAGCTCACCACTCTCTCCTTCAGACAGTCCAGTCATATCACTCAGGTCATATCATTTGTCTGTTCAAAAACTTTGTCAAGGCTTCCTTCTCAACCAATTAAAAACCAAAGTCCGATGGCCTACACAGATCTATTCTTTAATTGTTTTACCTATCTGAATTTATCTTCTAATACTCTCTCTTCCCTCACATGACTAGCCGCACTGGCCGTACCTGTTATTTCTTGAACACACCAGGCATATTCCTTCCTCAGGGCTTTACACTTGCCATTTTCTCGGCCTTAGACATTCTTTCTCCTGATATCTAAGGTGAATCCTCATCATCAAATGGTGACTCCCTCACCAACCTTATATATTTACTAAAATATTATCTTATTCATGAGGAATTGCTTGACCTTGCTATTTAAAAATATAACTCAACCACACTCTTATTGCATTTCTCTGCCATATTTTCTTCATAGCACTTACAACATAATATGTTATATCTAATTTATGACCAGTTGATTTTATATCCTGCTTCACTAAAGTAGAACACAAGCACCATAATAGTGAACATTTATTTCTTTATCAATTCTCTTCACTCTAGTATCCCCAGAACCCAGAACAGTTTCTAGCATAGGACAGGTGTTCAATAAATAACTGGAGTGAATGTTGAATTAATTTCATTTTCTCTTGAAAACAGACTAGAACAAAATTTATCTGCAGCAAAGCAATGGAACTCTGTCATGGTATTTTAGGGGTTTTGCTAATTATTGCAAATATAGCATATACATAGTTTATACGAATGGCTTTCTTGAAAGCAAGCTCTGGAAAGCATATCCAAGATGTAATGTATTCAAATTTCACCATCTACGAGTTCTAGAATAATTTAAGAAGGTCTGCCTAAAAGTATGAGATGGAGAAAAGAGATAGACTTAGAGACAGACAGACTTACAGACACACACACACACACACCATAAAGAGAGGGACTTAGCTCAATTTGATATAACAAAATGTCATTAACTGTGTAGTTTATGTAATAAACACTTCTCACAGTTCTGGGGTTTAAAGTCCAAGTTAAGGTCATCAACTGGGTCATGTTCTTGGTGAGGGCCCTTTTTCTGGTTTGTAGGGAGTTGTCTTCTTGCTGTGCCCTCCTATGGCAAAAAGAGAGCTAGCTAGCCCTCTGGCCTCTTCTTATAAGGGCACTCATCTTATTCAGATTCTCCGAAGCCCCAACCTCTTAATTCCATCACATTGTGATTAGAGATTCAACACAGAAGTTTTCAGTAGACAAAAACATTCAGTCCATAATGGAATGATATCTAGGAAAGTACATGAGACTTTCTGATTTCTTTTTATTTTCCTTTATTTAAAAAGAATTATTTATTTAATTTCATTTATTCATTCATTTATTTTAATTTGACCAGAGAGAGAGAGAGAGCAACACACACACACACACACACACACACACACACACGAGAAAGAGAGTAAGCAAGCCTCCAGGTCCAGGACTTGAACCATAGTCAGCCATGTGGGAGTGTCCAGTGCTTTAACCACTGTGGCACCTGCTGATCCCTGACACTTTCTGATTTCTATCTTTCTATATTTCAATCTCTGAGACCTAAGAAAACCAGGCCTACTAACTTTGTGATAGTCATTGATGCTGTTCAACAAATACATCCATCTCTCTGCCTTTGTAGGCACATAATAGGATTGTCCTTCCTGGATACCACTGTAGTCATCAGAGGTCTTTGACTAGCTCTAGATATGGAGTTGTGAGTGAAAGGAAGGTAGGTCATGTCTTGGAAAATATCTAATTGTCCCAGAGTAACCCTCCAGACTCTCTCTGCTGTTTTCCTCCAGAATGAGAAATGTTTACAATGGGTATATTTCATCAGTCCAGGATTTTTAGTGATGACAGGCAGTTCTACATAGTAACCCACAAGAAAACTGACAAGGGATATGGATCACAAGCAAAAAATAAGCCTTGCTACTTTAAATCGCTGATATGTGGGAGATTATTTCTTACTATAGCATAAAGCCTTTAGTGAAATAAAAATTATTCCATAGATTCTCTATTTTTGAAAGGAATAATCAATTCAATATAGCAGTGTTTCTCAACTTTGAGTAATATATATATTCTTTTAAAGAAAAAATAAATAATCATTTCATTGTGGCTTTACGTTTAAAATATTTTAATGTACTTTTCTATTAAAATGTTCATAAATGTCATATGCTTATGGCAATAAGCTCTCATATACGCAAGTATACTAATTAATATTTTAAAGCTACTATTTTGAAATTTTGGAGCTAAATAATAAATATTCAAATTAGCCACACTAATTTAATGTCACAGATGATGTTGCTATGTCAAAATTAAATTGCCACTGGAACATAAATACCGTAGTCATACATTTTACAGATCTGAGCCCAATGTGCCATGTGATGACTCAATATTCTCACAAATTCCTATAATAAAACCTCTGAGAAACTGTCCCTTTTCCAATAGATTGTGACATTATTTGACATTTGTTTGACTCAATAGCATTGTTTTTATTTTCTGTCCTTTTCCTGTTTTGTTACTCTGAGATCATTAGAATGGTCCTTACTAGCGCCTATGCAGTCATACGTATCTGCACATTCTCAAATTATAGCAGTGCGCAATGACATCGTAGTCATCAAGGATGATCCAGATGACATTACCTCAAAATGGAAGCTGTATACATTTTTGAAGAAAGCATATTGCCCAAGACTATTCTTTCAATCCCGTCTGAATGATGCTATATCAGAGGGCTAAAGTGCCTCACTGCAGACAATGAGATCAGGCAATCACAAATATTTTTATCCTATGACTTTTGAAATTCATATATTTGAGAGCTAATGAATTTTTAGATTCCGTCTACTTCTTATCTCCTTCCTAAAGTTCCCTCTATGATTTGGTAGCCCATTCTTGCTAGTGCGGATAGAAATTTCAAGCATTTGTCCTTCAAGCTCATGAAGATGACCCTGTGCAGTAGCATTCTAAATTAGCCCCGAGTGGCTTCAATAAGTAAGCTCTTAGCTTGACTGACGCTAGTCTTTTATGTTCCAAAATCATTTAATAATAAAAGGAAGACACCTAGGGTACGGCATGGCCATAAATAAGTGGCACTCTAAAAATAGGTAATCATCTACTCCAACATGACAACATGCGCAGTAGAGTCACAGGAGTAGGTATAAAGCAAAAATAAGTAAATAAATAAAAATTTTTAAAAATTCAAAAATCAGGACCATTTTTCTTATTTGTTCAAATGTATGTATACCAGTATGCCATATCATTTTTATCTGCTGAACATCAAATACAATTACAGTCTGGGCCAATAGGTGGCATGGAGGCTAAGGTGCCAGATCCCACATGACTGACTGGTGGTTCGAAAACTCACGCTGGGCGTATGTGTGTACCCAAAATCCCAAGAGGAAAATGGAAGAGGATTGCAGTGTGGCCATACACCTATGTGTGTAGTGACCTCTCTCTCTCTCTCTCTCTCTCTCTCTCTGGCAAGTGCATGTGCCCTATAACCAAAATTACAAAAGAAAGAAAGAGAGAGAAAAAGAAAGGAAGAGAAAGAAAAATTACAATCATGCTAAATTAAATCTTTAATTTTGAACATTTCTCCTCTTAGCTTTCTTTACTCAAAGTATATTCTGTATACTTCCGTTATTGTTGACCATTTGTTTAATATTTGATAGTCACAAATTAATTAATAACTTGTTATTGGATCTTGACATGAAATAAAAAATTGTTTGTTAATTCAAAGTTTGCCGAACTGGCCAATAAATGTAAGAGACAAGGTATAACAAATAAAGATTCCTCTTCGTTGATTCTTTTGTTCAAAAAAGAAATTGGCAGTGCCTTTTTCCATTCTCACTGACTACACAGATAATTCTAAAGCATGAACATTCTGGAGCAGTTTATGGCTTCAAAATGGTCACAAAGCTGAATCTGTTAGTTTTTTGTCAAATCAAGAAAAATGGAAAGGTTTTTCATCACAAGCTTTTTCCTAATAATAACCTACTGTTTGATTTGTGAGAGCCTGCCTGGAAACTGTTAATGACAATGATCAGTGGACATATTCCTGTGACTTCTGCTAATGCAAAATTCAATTTGACATTGACAAGAAAAATAAGTATTACTCCCAAGAATGTCTGCCTTCTGTTCTGTGAAAATAACAATCTTTCCTTGCACAACACAATTGTTACAATATACACAGGGCCTAGAAACAAGGAAATACATTTAAAACACAGAATATAAAGCATCGGTATTTTATGATCGGCTTGCTCCTACAGCCATCTTTCTGCCACCCCAGCTGCACTAATCTAAGCATTCTTTCTTCTCATGTATTTGTAAATAGCTAGCAGTAACATAGCACCTCCAGTATCACTCAGGGCCCAGTAAGGAAAACAAAAACCATGTGAGATATTTCAAGTAGAGGGGACTAGTTATAAAAGTGTATGAGAAGCTGAAAGAACAAAAAGCAGAATGTAAACTAACCCAGAGAATAATACCTTCAGGAAGCAGCTCTTATCTCCTGAATCAGGGAAGCAAAGGGAGGAAGGAGTGGTAAAACCCAGGAGGCCATTTGCTAATACACTTCCAGGGTGTCTCAGGAGATCCTGGAAGCAAATAAGAGGAGCCACCCATGTTAGTGTCAGGAACATGGACGAGGTGCCAGGCAGTAGGAACTTGAACAGCAGGGTGAGGTGTGGTTCACACCCGGCTAGAAACACTATCGGTGCTGGAACTGAGCAGGAGGTGCCACTCAGCAGAAGCCGGAACTATCAAAGTGGCTCTGTTTACAGGTTCTGGCCTGGCCAGCTGGAGCCTCTGGACAAGTGCTGGGATACCTGAGGACGCACTGGTGCTGGAATAAGGGAGAGCTCCTTGCCACAGGCACTAGCACTGTCAGAGGATGCTGGCTTCCCTTGCTTTCTGCTGTTGCAGGAGGTGAGCCAGAGTTGGAAACAGGAAGTGACTGAGTCACTTTCTACTCCTTCATTTTCCCATCTCCTTCCAGGACCTCCTATTGGCAAGATCTAAATAAATTTCTGTTGGCAATTAAAACTTGGAAAGGTAGTCTGAGGGGTATCTGATATCTACAATGCATAGAAAAGCACAGAAGTACAGAAATGGATGCTAAGGGCAAATGACTGGCACATCTGCTATCCATCTTCTATCTTCAATGTCAAGTATATATTTTCCTGCAGGATAGATTTAACATGACTATAGTTGCTAGTAGGGATGTGATAGCATTTTTATTATCTTGCTAAAGGGACAGAATAACTAAATAAAATGATATAAGTAGAAGATAAAGATATAGTAATATAATATGTAATATTTAACTCTAAATTAGTCACCTTAATACTGCTACTGAAGAAATTTTGATTCTTTTTAATCAAGATACGTTTAGTAGATTTGTGCAAATTGCAAAATAGTATGTATAGCTTATTCTCATGGAACCACGTTAATGTTCTACTTAAGTCTTCATTATTCTGCTGAAATTCAAACATAGGATATTACTGAGCAGAAAATGTATGTGAAAAGTAAACAATCAAAAAAAAAAAAAAAAAGCCTGTGGCAGGGTAAAGAAGGCTTCTAAGTCTTAGCTACCTCTATTAACAATTTTTTTGAATCTTGACTGGCTGTAATAACTTGCTAATCTAATGAAATGCAGGATAAGCAATGTTCATGAGTTTTCCAAACCTAGATCATAAAAAATTAATAATAAAAATAATAATAATAAACTCTTATAGTTTCTACCCAAGGTCTTTGGGGAAATCAGCTTCCAGGTAAAAAGTCCAAGTGCCCTAAAACCACCATGTTAGACACCACATAAAGCTGCGCTGGTCTACAGTCTCAGCGGAGCCCGATTTCTAGTCATCCCCTCCAAAGTGCTAGATAATGAGTGTGCAGCCATCCTGAATCTTCTGGACTATTCCATATTCATTTTGAGAACCACAGTATATATTGTGATAAGCAGAAAAACCTGTAAAGGCCATAAAAAACCTGTAAAGGCTAAAATCTGTAAAGGCTACGGCCAATCCCTAACCACATCTCCCAACTAGAAGTTTGTGAAATATAATAAAAGCTGTTTTGAGTCACTGGATTTTGAAGTCATATTCTACTAGGTAGCAAGAGATAATGGAATATGGCTTTTCTAAAAATTTAAAAATGCACACTAAAGGAAATTATCCATGTTACATATAACCAGATGCTGACTAAATTAGCTAAAAACAATTAAATCACAAAACACAGTACTCGTTAGCTTCAGGGATGAAGGACTCTCATACATTCCTGATGAAATGGAAAATTAAGACAGTACTTGAGAAGACCTCTTTGATAACGTAAACAGGATACCAGGTAAGCTTATGGCTCCTCACTATACTGAGACCCTTCAAGGCATAAGACTGCCTAGCAATTTACGTTCATAATTTTTCTCAAGGAATCTCCTCTTCCTAAGTTGTATATATTTCAGACCCCATAAAAAAGAATCTGTCCCCAGGAACCAGCAGTTAGTTTAATGGCTATGTCGCTGGGCTCCCACGTAGTCGAACGCGGTTAGCATCCCGGACCCGGTGGCTTAAAACTCACGCCGGGCGCGTGTGCGTGCGTGCCCAAGATCCCAAGAGGAGAATGGAGGAGAAGGGATTGCGGCGTGGCCATCCCCCCTGGGGGGTATTTCTCGCTTTCTGTCTCTATGTCTCTCTCTGTCTGTCTGGCGAGCACACGTGCCCTATAGCGAAAACCTCTCAAAAAAAAAAAAAAAATCTGTCCCTGGAGGATATACATTAATACTCATAATACTCCTTTGGCCCTCCTCAGTAATCAGTACTTTTTCCAAGAAAATAATTCAAAAGGAAGGGAGACAGCTATGTGTATAAAGCTCATTATAGAGCATTATATATACAAGAAAAATAAACAGGAAATAATCTAATGTTCTGTAATAAAAGAATAATTAAATAAATTATAAGCTATCAGTTTAGGGCATGACATCATCTTTCTTAAAGAGTAATTGCAAAGTCTCTAAAACATGAGAAATTATAATATGTCTAAATGAAAAAGCAAATCTTGAAAGTTTCTACAAACTATAATTACAGATGTTAAAAAAATGTATATAGTACAGATAAAAACTGGAAGTAAATTTGCAGAAGTGAAAACAGTTTTGTTGAGGTGATGGTCATGACATAAAATTTTGTCCTTAAATTTTTTTAAATTTCATTTCTCACTGAAGTTGCATCTCTTTACCGTCAATGGTAGGTCAAGCAAGCACCCTTAGAAATCAGCTTCTGATGTCTTATAAAAGAAATCTATAAGTCTGCAGTTAATGAACAGAATTACTGTAATGCCCAAAGCTACGAAAGCAGGCCTGGTTATAGAAGGTCACTTCTCACTTTGTAAAATGTAATGTGGAAAAACCAACTTGTCATTAGGAAGGTAAATTCAGATTCTTGGGGAAGTCTGGCGTCTTTCTTTTCCCCTTTTGTCTCATCAATGGCAAAGTAAAACCACCAGGAGACAGAAATCAAAGAGCCAACACTCTTCTCCATCCTCTGTCTTTACACAAAGGGTCTGAGTGTACACATGCACGTCTTTAAGCAGACATATTTAATGAAAGAATTTTCTATTTTAATAATTAAGTGGATATTGTACAATGGTAGAATAGAAAACATGCTCTGGAGTTTAATTCTAAGCTTGAGGCCACTGATTAGGTAGCCTGCTATGACACCCTGCTCACTAAGAGCCTCCACATCTCCATTTGTACAATGAGGAGTTCAATTTTTCACCATGTGACCACCAACACCTTATCGCCTGGCACTGTTATCTGCCTCTATTCACAGATGAATGGGATTCACTGATAAAATCTGAGATTTGGAGAGCCACACTGCTCTCGGCACTAACTCTTTCTTTATATCCCAGTTTTAGATCATAGACTCTTAGATGCTAAAATTTAAAATGATAGAAAGAAATAAAAGTGCAGATGATACAAAAGAATAGAAAAGAAAGTCAGGTTTTAACATAGCTCAGTGGTGTCAGAAGCAAGCAACCCAGGTTTCCTTCTTTTTCTCAGATGGAGAAAATAGTGCAAGAAAATGATGGCCCCTCTTTTTAGTTTTTATGTTCTCTCTTTTTAGTTTTCAGTAGAGAGAAACACCAGAGAGGCATTTTAATCTACCTACATGGTAGATTTAACAAAAATCCTTTCAACCTAAATTATCTCAAGGATCATAAAAAGAAAACACTACCCTCTAGCGGTGAAACCCTTAAACAGCAAAGTCATGGAGGCAGGCTTCCTCTCAGTTATCACACCATGTAATTCAACTGGAGAAGGAAATAAGAAAAAGAGTCTGACATCCGGCTATTAGCAAGAAACCTCAAAGAGAGTAAGAGCATCTGGAGGTCCCTGAGAGACTCTCTTACCTGGAATGTGGAAGAGATTGGTGGGAAAAGAAATAAACCATTGTCAAAGAGATATTGATCAAAGCCAGATCTGATCCCCTTTCACAGAGCTGGGAAAATCTTATCACTAACTGAACTAGTGCCTGGGTAAAGTCCCAGGGGCTTTTTGAACCAGAATTAGGCATCAAATCCAAAGGCAGCAAGGGAGATCATAGTCAAGGGCCAATAAAGGGCCAAGCCTATCATGCTAACCAGTATGTAAACAATCAAGAGTAGGATGGCCAAGGACTGGTTTAATGGAGGTTGGTCTCCTAGTAGGTGAGAGGGGATGAAAGGGCCTCCACTGTGCATGTAAACTTTTCAGGCTTATTCAGACAAGTAAGCATTTTGTCCAGGTACCACTTTCTTGTTATTCAACTGTGTCTTGATAAGTTCCTGAAGTCTGACTCTGGTCCTAGCCAGAGTGAACTCTTTCAGAACTCAGCATCACCTATTATCTCTCCCATCTCTTCCTAATGATGCAAAATTTTTGTAAGGTTTACTATTCTGTACCAAAAGGATAAACTCAGGCCATCCCCATAGTGCAGCAGTTAAGTGCTGGGCATAGGGAGCTGGCTCCCACAGGGATGATTGTGTTTTCAATCCAGGCCCCAGTGGCTTGAAAAACATGCCAGGTACACGTGCTTGTGTGCCCTAAATCCTGATGAGAAGGAGAAATGAAGAAGAGACTGCAACAGGAACATGTCACAATGAGGGATGCTTTCTCCCTCCGTATCTCTCTCTCTCTCTCTCTCATTCACTCTCTGGATACACACAGATACTCTGGCAATAAAAATGAATAAATAAATAAATCTTGGACACCCCAAACAGATTTGCTATAGGACAAACCCTTCAAATTAGAGACCAAATAGAACTAATAATAATAACAACACTAATTTGAATTGGCAAAACAATGAAGAGACAAAATAGAACTAGTAATTATAACAACACTAATTTGAATTGGCAAAACAACGATGAGTGAATGATAAAGAGAGGTCTGCAGAGGGTGCTTAGCAATCCTTTTTACATAGAACTGTGATGCAGAAACTGTGCAGAAATAGGCCTGTCTAGCATAATAAACATTATAAAATACTTTTATAAATGCAAAGCTCTCAATGTGCTAGATCCTTTGTGTCACTATTCTGCTGGCAGTGTAAAAAAGGACTGGTAATAATAGTAATTTGAATTTATAAAGGGCCTATCATTTTAGACACTGGCGCTTTTGAATGCCAGTTTATTAATCTTCAGGATGATTTTAGCAGAAAAGTAGCCAATGTTATTAGCTCCATTTGCAGATAAGAAATTGAGACATAGACAGATTAGGTGACTCTTACCAGACTTCAGCAGAGAAACTGTGAGTAGATGGAAAAATCACTAGCTACAAAGATGGAAATGTGGTCCCAAGATAAACAGTTGGCAAGATTTGACCTCCTGTCCTGACTCATGAAGAAAGGAGGCACCCTCCCATTCAAACTATCTAAAGCAAAAGGGAGATTACATTGACAAGGGGCATGGGAGTGTGCTGTGGAATGTCAGACACAGCAGCTCAGCACAGGAGATACCAGGGGAGGGCCCCACCTGCCTCATTTGGCAAAATGGATGCAATGGCATCTTCTAGGCTTGAAGCCAACCCCCTGCTCCAGCACCACCCTCCTCTGCCCCAACACCTTCTGACAAGATCAGAAAGATCATTACATAGCTATCAGGAAGCATTCACTTCAGAGTCATGCTCTGAAATAAGTACTAGAATGAGAAAATAATTAAAAGGGCTCCAATTAAAAAGGAAACATACTGAGACAACAATGTACATATTAATATTAGATTGAAACACCAAAAGGAATGAAGAGGAACCCAGAGGAGAATCAGAGTACATAAAATAGTCTTCAAATCAGAAAAGTGCTTGCATATCCATGTTTATTGCAGCATTATTCACAATTGCCAAGACATGGAATCAACCTAAATGTCCACAAACTGATGAATGGATTGGAAAAGTGTGGTATATATACTTTATGGAATACTACTCAGCCATAAAAAATAACAAGACCCCGGCATTTGATAGAAAGTGGTCGGATATGGAGGATCTATTGCTGAGTGAAGTAAGCCAGGCTATGAAAGAAAGATATTGTATGTATCCACTCAATATATACCGACTATCTGCACTCTATGGTAGAGAGCAAAAAATTGGAGGACATAAAAGCAGTGAAGGTACTTAACGAGAATAGGACAGTGTGGAATGGGGGGGTGGGGTGAAGAGAAGAGGATAGAGAAAGATAGCAAGAGAACAAATAGAGAGACAGGACGTCAATGGGAAACAGATATGGCTTATTACCTGTTGATGATGACATGTATAGTATTCTCAACTGGATAGGTCTGAGAAGTATTTCATGATGGGTAAAGTCTTTTTACAAGCAAAATGAGAAATAGTGATTGACTGTTTTAAAAAATAATTAGAATAATAACAATAATAA
>NW_006159915.1:2269974-2275986 GCF_000334495.1 Tupaia belangeri chinensis
GGGGGTGGGGTGAAGAGAAGAGGATAGAGAAAGATAGCAAGAGAACAAATAGAGAGACAGGACGTCAATGGGAAACAGATATGGCTTATTACCTGTTGATGATGACATGTATAGTATTCTCAACTGGATAGGTCTGAGAAGTATTTCATGATGGGTAAAGTCTTTTTACAAGCAAAATGAGAAATAGTGATTGACTGTTTTAAAAAATAATTAGAATAATAACAATAATAATTGGGAAAATCATAGAAAAGATATTGAATGTTGAAGCAGGAGATTAATGTCTCTGTATTGACTGACATGTATGGCATTCCCTTTTGAAAAAGCAATGTAATACACTGTAAAGTTATATGTAATCCAATGTAACATAAAGAAGATTATGATGATAATAAAAATAAAAAGAAAAAAGAAAAAAAAGAAATTGTACTACAGTTAAAAAAATAGTCTTCAAACGTAAAACTATAGAATTAACTTTAAATCTTTACCCTGCTTTTGGTTTAAAAAACTTTATTTGAGGGGCCAGCATATTGCATAGTGGTTCCGTTGTTGGATTCCCATGGTCCCAGACCCGATTACTTGAAGATCACTCTGGGCGTATGTGCATGAATGCCCAAGATTCCAAGAGGAGAATGGAGGAGAAGGGATTGTGGCATGGCCATCCCCCTTAGGGGGATTATTTCTCACTTTCCCTGTCACTGTCTCTGCCTCCCTTCAGTAAGCACACATGCCCTAAGGCAAAAAACTCTTCTTAAAAAATTTATTTTTAAAAATACATGCTTTAAAAATAAAATTAAATGTTTTATAAAAAGAATTGATAAGAAATTTGTTTCATATTTTCATAAAGAAGAAAAGACACTGCAAACCAAGTTTTACGCTCAAATGAGTTAACCAAATCCTATATAATTATTACTAAAATAGAGAATAAAGAAATTCCAGTGGCTATACTATTATGCTTATATATACATTTACACACCCAACTACTCATTTAAAAGACTATTAGAAATTGATATACTCAGATAAACAGATGAAAAAAAAACTCTCCCATTATCAAGCACTATTAATTTATATATCAAAATTGGGACCAGCAGTTGGCATAATGACTATGTCGCTGGACTCCCATGTAGTTGACCACGGCTCGAGGCCCAGACCCAGTGACTTAATTCATGCCAGGTGCGTGTGCGTGCGTGCCCAAGATCCTGAGAGGAGAATGAAGGAGAAGGGATCAGGTGTGGCTATGCCCCCGGGGGGTGACTCCTTGCTTTCTGTCTCTCTCTGTCTTTCTGGTGAGCAGATGTGCCCTATAGTAAAAAAAAAAAAAAAAAAAAAAAAAAAAAAAAAAAAAAAAACCTCCCCCCCCCAAAAAATTATATATCAAAATAGTAAATAGTGAAGAAATACATGATGACATCCAAGAAAGACAGTGGTTACTGAGAGATGCTTGGTATCAGTATTCCCAACCAACTTATTACTGGGCATAACAAATCCCAGAAGGCAAAGTACATTGTTTAATTGCAGCAGACCAGGGTAAGTAGATAAATCACAGGAAATTTCTAAATTTCTAGTTTAGAAACTGCCAAACTCAACCCAAGAAGTGAAAGCCAGATTGTTGTAATGACCCAAGAGCAGAGTCAGTGAAGAGCCAAAGCAATTCACTCAACTATCAGTACCTAGTTTTCCCGTTGCTTGATTCAAGAGAAATATTTCCACTGATGCAGTTAGTTCCAAAGGCATCCCTTGCCACCCTAGCCAAGAGCATGGGTGCTATCTATTGGGTTGTCAGAAAAGCCATGATGCATTTTTGCATAGAAATTATGTCATGACTTTTCCGACCACCCAATAGTACTAAAACTTTGTAAAAAACCAGGCAGTATTTACATACCCATTCTGCTTCTAGGTAGGCTAGATATTTGGTAAGGAAACCAAAGAACCATATACTGGTCAACATCCATACAAATGGATCAAGTGTCCATGCCATACCTATTCTGCGTCTAGTGAAGGGTAACTTAAGCCTACTCAGGTACTTGTTCTTGTTCCTTTTTAAAAGTCTTTGGAGGGTACTTAGTGAGTATAAGCACAGTTCTCCAGTTTTCTGGTGAACATGGGACGCTTTTAAAATAATATTTTTAAATGTTAGTTTATAAAAAACTGAACTGGGACCAGCAGTTGGCATAATGGCTATGTCGCTAGACTCCCATGTAGTAGACTATGGTTCAAGTCCTGGACCCAGTGGCTTAAACTCACACTGGGCATGTGTGCGTGCGTGCACAAGATCCCAAGAGGAGAATGGAGGAGAAGGGATTGTGGTGTGGCCATCAGCCCTGAGGGGTGATTTCTCGCTTCCTGTCTTTCTGTCTCTCTCTGTCTTTCTGGTGATTGTCCCTTAAAAAAAAACCCCCCCAAAAAAAAAAAAAAAAAAAAAACAGAATCTATCAATAGTTGCCAAATATCCTCTAGAAATTTACTTGATCCCCAAAAGCATCTTAAAATATGTTCCACTCTGGTTTTCCTCTTCTCACCACACTTTTCAGGCATGTCTGTCCTGCGCAGACCTCTGCCTTAGCTCTCACTGTGTTGCAAATTTTGTATATGAATTTGTCCCTTCCACTGCACTATGTCTACCTTCATCTCAATATCCTATATTCTATGAGTGAAATGCAAGTGGAAGGAATGTCTACTGAGTAAATAAATGCATGATGCTACTTACGCTGATTCCCCTCTTGCCTTTGGGGAATAGAGTGCACATTTGCAATGTTGCCATTTGAAAATCTTTCCATCGACTTTCTCAGTCTTATTCCTTTCATATTTTTGTATGCGTCTTCTCAGGCCCTGTATCTCTCTCTCTCTTTTTTTTTTTAATCTTTTTTTTTTTTTTGAGAGGTTTTTGCTATAGGGCACGTGTGCTCGCCAGACAGAGAGAGACAGAGAGATAGAAAGCGAGAAATCACCCTCCAGGGGGGATGGCCACACTGCAATCCCATCTCACCCATTCTCCTCTTGGGATCTTGGACACGCATGCACACACGCCCGGCATGAGTTTTAAGCCACCGGGTCTGGGACTTGAACCACGGTTGATTACATGGGAGTCCAGCGACATAGCCATTACACTAACTGCTGGTCCCAGGTCCTGTATCTCTAAGAACATCTATGTAGGGGGATGGTGTCTTTCTTGTGCACTGCTATATCCTAGGACTTAACTTAGCACCTCTTATATAGCAGATGGGCAGCAATTCTTTGTTCAATTAACAATTGAGTACATTAATAAATTGTCTCAAATATATCCTGTGCTTTCCTCTCTCCCCTGTTTTATAAAAAACAAACAAACAAACAAAAAAAAACCTTCTATTTTTTTTTTGACTCTATAACTTCCTCTTTCAGGACTCGAAGATTTAAGTTTGACCACCTACAAGAATCATTTCCCAGTCTTCCTAGGCAAAAATGGATTTTTCTCAGTACAAACGCAACACTTATTTGATACTTCCCATTATTTAGAATGCTCTATTGACATCAAGTATATTCTAAACTTTTGGAAATTAAGGATTATAATGGTTTGTCATCCCTCTTCCTAGTCTGTTCCCATCTATTCTTTCCCATCTGTCCTATCTAGAACAGACTGACCAGACACAAAACTCATAAGCTCTGCTTACTAACTATTGAAATTATAATATTTATTTATTTATTTTACAGTTTTTAACATAGGGCACATGCACTCACCAGAAAGAGAGAGGAGGAAAGAGAAATCACCCCCTACTCGGGTTGGCCATGCCATAATCCCTTCCCCTCCATTCTCCTTTCAGGATTTTGGACATGCACACATATGGACCCAACATAGCTTTTCAAGCCACTGGGTCTGGGACTAGAACTACAGCTGGCATGTGGGAATCCACCTCCTGGCCTTTGAAGTTATAATTTCTGTGAATCAGTTCCCTACTCACTAAAAGAGCTATAATATTAGTATCTGCCTCCCTAAATTAATTAACTCAGATAATATGATCAAAGTATTTAGGACAGGACTTGCCCCATAGCAAGCACTCAATTGGTGTAACATTTGTTATCAATATTGCATCATTAATGTTATTAATATAATTAATACTAAAGTAAATGCCTTTTAAATTGAAAAAAATCATCACTCTCTAGCACCACAGGCTGAGAAAACAGGGAATTTGATTTAAGATCATATTTTGCATTGAATTCTAGAAACTGGAGTGTTCCAAATATATCTGAGTCACCCAGATGCCACAAGCGTCTGTGTTCAGTTACATTTGGAAAGATTATTTGATTAGAACATTGGAGATAAACAAGTGTGTTGAGAATTGAGAGAAGTAGAACTTTCATTTGGCTGGAATATAATATGGTATAAATATTTAGGAAAGCAACTTCTCAGTATCTCATGAAGTTGAAGATACATATGCTTATTGCTCAGCAAATCTGTTCCTACAGATATTCACTAGAGTAATTCTTGCATTTATACACAAAGAGGAATGTAAAAGAACATTTGTACAGTGCTGCTTTGATAACAAAATACCATATAGCTATGAAAATGAATAAGTTGTACTGTAAGAATCAACACAGATTAATCTTGAAAGTATACTGTTGAGAGAAAAATGAATAATGTATATTTATGAATAAAGTACACTTCAGATGCATAATAAATACTTCATTGTTTATAAATTAATAATGTATACTTTTATTTTTTATATTATATTTTTAAACATCTGAAACAATGCACTGTTGCGTATATATTCACATAGCAGTAGAAAGAACAAAAACATTTAAAAAGAACAAATAAAGTATGAAAATATACATTCCAGGGACCAGCAGTTAAGCATAATGGCTATGTTGCTGGACTCCCATGTAGCCGACTGCGGTTCAAGTCCCGGACCCGGTGGCTTAAACTCACACCTGGCGCATGCGCGTGCGTGCCCAAGATCCCGAGAGGAGAATGGAGGAGAAGGGATTGTGGCGTGGCCATCCTCTCTGGGGGACGATTTCTCGCTTTCTATCTCTCTGTCTCTCTCTGTCTGTCTGGCGAGCGCATGTGCCCTATAGCAAAAACCTCTCAAAAAAACAAACAAACAAACAAACAAAAAACATACATTTCAGTGATATCTACAGACAGGAATGCAGTGGCTTCAGAGGTTGGAAAGAGAAGAATAGGATTAGGGAGTGTGCTTTTTTTATTATTTAATTTTTGATAGAGGGCTCATGTGCGCACTGGAAAAAGACAGAAGGAGAGAGAGAAAGAGAGAGAGAGAAAGCACCCTCTCCATGGAGGATGGTCACGCCACAATGCCTTGTCCTCCACTTCTCTTTTCAGGATTTTGAGCATGCACACACACCCACCTGGCATGTTTCTCAAATCACCGGTTCTGGGTTTCATGCCATAGTCGGAATCAACTACCATACTGACCTGAAAAGGTGCTTTTTAAATCTTATTTCTTAACCAAGGGTGAGTACACAAGATTTTGTGATTTGTCTGTATTTAAATATCTACCATATATTGTATGTATCATCACCCAAGTTAGGTGCTTTTCATAATAGTAATAGAAAACACGGAGAACTCGATCATTCTTGTAATGAAACTTAGTGTCTGTTCTCTTGGCTAGAGATGAAGTATTTTTGTGTGTGTTTTTTGTTTTGTTTTGTTTTTAAATTCTGAGAAAATACCCTTTCAAGAAGCCTCCACTAGGTAAGGTGGTGGCCATAGTAATCAAGAGAGTGAAAAAAAAAAAAAAAAAACCATGAGAGTACAGTTAGTGTGCTTTTCTTTTGCCTTGTTATCCCAGGCTAGCTCAAGATTCCCTTTCTTCAGATTTCCTCTCCTGAAACTTTGTGTGGGGCAGAAAGAAGAGCAGGACTAGGTTTCATTTTAATGAAGGACTTGCTCATGCTCACTGTCCTCCATTTCTCTGCCCATCCCACAGGCACTCTGGAATTCTAATTCCAAGCGATTAACAACACCTTTTCCCTTTCCTTTTCTTTTTCTTTTCTTTTTTTTTTTTTTTTTTTTGGAGAGGT
>NW_006159915.1:2276238-2277328 GCF_000334495.1 Tupaia belangeri chinensis
GCGCCGAGGTGTCCCCCCGGCCCCCCCCCCCCCCCAATATAAGAACCAACACCCTCTCTTTGTCCTGGTATTACTGTCTTCTCTCAGGATACCTAGCGTAGCACTTCAGTTTTGAGTTGTTAAATTATTTAAGGCTATTATTAACTAATTTTGATTTTTTATGGAATGACTCTTTTACCCCTCTCTTCTTTCCCATTTTAATTCCTAGCACGCCTAGTTTATTTATTCTCAGGCTATCAAAACCTGTTTGCAAAACACTTTTCCTATGTTCATGACCCTGTGCTCCCATTCACCTTTATGCTATACCCTAGGTAAACTTCTTAAAGCGTGGCTTTTATCATGCTTGCCCCTGGATCAACCGTTGGAATACTGTGCTATTTAGAAGCTGAAGTCTAAATCCCTTTAAAGACTCCACAACCTACGATTAAGTTGGCCATTTTCTTAGTTTTTGAACTCTTAAGAAAATGGCCAACTTAATCGTAGGGACAAGTCTGGAGTTGAATATTATATCCCAGAATTGAATTGGGAAGACTGAATCACAACAGAAGATAGATTAAGTACATGAGACTGAACTGGTGAAATAGCATTCTGTGACTTTTGACTAAAATATTGCTGCTTTTCTTCTAGGCCTTGTTGTCTGGTTTTAAGAGTTTTTGTCCTGTCTTGAGCTGTCAGTAGGTTCATGTACCTGCTATTTGAACAGGATACTAACCTGTTTCCCGGCTTTAAGTTTTAAGCAAATTTCCTTACCAATTCAAAACTGCTTTTCTTGAAATTACCAGCTGAACTTGCTATTGAAAGTAGTTAGATTATTTAAGAAATTGTGTGATCAATAAAATGTGAGAGGAAAAGGAATGGAAGGCAACTGTAGACACCAGAGATAGTGTGAGAAGAGGATGGGAAAGGGCAGAGGGTCAGACATAGAGGTAAATTATATATATATATATGTGTATATATATATATATATATATATATATATATATATATATATATATATATATATATATATATATATATATATATATATATATATATATATACATATATATATATATATTTTATCTCTCTATCTGTCTCTCTCTCCTCTCCC
>NW_006159915.1:2277360-2300721 GCF_000334495.1 Tupaia belangeri chinensis
ATAAGAACAATCTATTCAATTTCACCTCCTAATATATATATATATATATATATATATATTGGAGAGGTTTTTGCTATTGGGTGTGTGCGCGCTCCAGAAAGACAGAGAGAGAGAGAGAGACAGAAAGTGAGAAGTCACCCCCAGGGGGGATGGCCATGCCACAATCCCTTCTCCTCCATTTTCCTTTTGGGATCTTGGGCACGCACGCACACGCGTCAGCGTGAGTTTAAGCCACCAGGTCCGAGACTCGAACCATGGTCGACTACATGGGAGTTCAGTGACATAGCCATTACCCTAACTGCTGGTCCCTCACTTTCTAATTTTTATGTTCGATACATTTCAGGTTTCCTGAACTACATGCATTTTGGTACCTTATTGCAATTGTTCCATTACCGATTACCATCTGAGCCTTTTTTATGTTAATATCTATTGTAAACCAACACTCATTTTAGCTCAGATTAATATTTTAAAGCTTAATTCCTATCAATATGATCAATGGGAAAAATGTGACTTATTGCAATAAATAACCATAAAAATAAATGTTCTTTTAAGAGAGTAATTAAACACTTTGTGCTGCTAAAATCTGTTGTTTACTCTTGTTGTTGCAAAGAAAGCTTAAACAAGTGTTAGAAGAATATGCAGTCTGTATCAATGACAACAAAATTTATCCTTGAAGAACTGAAATTTGAAAAATAGCTAACTTTCTCATTCTATGATATGATGCCAGTGTTGTTGACTGTCCAGCCCACATGTTGCCCAAAAGTTTGGAAAATGCTACTGGACATGAGGCATTCTCTTCACCTTTTTCTATTAATCTCACTTTGGCACATCCTTCCAGGCATGGCTCAAGTGCCACCACTTTCCATTGTGTCCTCTTGAAATTCAGTGCACTGTGATTGCCCCTTCTTCTGGCATCCTGGGTGTGTGTTTCTCGTATTTTCGAAAGTCATTCCAGTCAGCTTTTGAATGACTCATAAAGTTCAAGTTCATTTTTTCCTGGTTTTCAATGGCTACAGTTCAAAGAAAGATTTCTAGAAGCTTCTTTTTAATCCTGAGAGTGAGCATCGTACCCTCCACGGAGCAAGATTAAGAAACAGTGACTCCAGGACAGCCAAGTGACTGACAGATTAGCCCTTCTTTTGCTTCACTGTTTACAAGTGCACATTTCTGATAGCAGATAAAGATCCCCTCAAGCGTGCCTGATCTCTGTATTCTAACCTCTAGGTGCAGTCAATGGAAGAACATCACAGGACTGCTAGCAACCCTTGTCAAATGAATAACTGACACTTTTTAGAGAAACCAGACCATAGATGACACTCAAAAACAAAAAACCATGTTACCCTTTATGAAGTATACTGTATGTATTCAGTGCTTCTACAGCTTTCTCCCGTATTTTCATTCTACTGCTATCCTGGACTTAGTGACATAGCTCTTGAAAGAGATGACATTTATATGCCATATCAAATACAAAACTTGGCACACATCACCAACACTGGTTATCCTCTTCAGTTATCACCAAATACCATAGGGGACGCTTAGTCTTAATATATAGTTAGACATAGCTGTAATCGGGTTTTTTTGTTTGTTTGTTTGTTTGAGAGGTTTTTGCTATAGGGCATGTGCGCTCACCAAAAGACAGAGACAGAGAGACAGAAAGCAAGAAATCATCCCCCAAGGGGGATGGCCACACCACAAGCCCTTCTCCTCCATTCTCTGTCAGGATCTTGGGCACGCATGCACACGTACCCGGCGTGAGTTTAAGCCACTGGGTCCAGAACTTGAACCACGGTTGACTACATGGGAGTTCAGCGACATAGCCATTACGCCAACTGCTGGTCCCAACATAGGTGTGATCTTTTAAAAAAAGGATTTCCTAAAAATTGAGTGAAGACATGCTTCAAGTTTAAAATTGACATAATCCCAGAATGTCTTTTGTCCTTCACTTAGCTAATCTATTTTAGCATAAGATAGTATGCAACAAATTTTGTTTTAATTGTCTTTATTATTTCTAAGACACAAGTAGATAAAAATATTCCACTTATAAATTAGTTACAAAGAAGGTGAGAAAACTAGAATAAATAATACATTTTCTTTATGTTTTTTAAATTATATTTTATTTAACTTTAATTACTTATTTATTCATTTGTTTATTACAGTTTGACCAGAGAGGGACAGACTGAGAGAGAGTGAGAGAAAGTGAGAAAGCAAGCCGCCAGGTCCGGGACTCTAACCGCAGTCAGCCATGTGGGAATCCAGCACCCCTAACCACCACACGACCTGCCGGTCCCTGCTTTATATTTTAAAAACTAAAACTTTCCAGTAAATTATAACTAATAATTAAGAGTTCATGATTCCTAGATTCTGTACACTATCCATGAAACCATATTGAAAATCACTACAATTAAAGATAATCATATAATTAACCTAAGGAAGGCATAAAAGGACCACCACTGAAGTCAAGACACCTGAAATGCATCATCATCTTTTACAAAACTATTGTTTATAAAAACCAGACACTAACATAGGTGATTCAGTATCAATCCCAAAATTAGACCCACTGAATATGGACTTACACAATTTTTTTAAAAAATCAAGGAGACTAATAAATGAAAAATACCAGAATTTTCACTACATGCTCTCTGATCTTTTTTTAGATTAGGTAATAAAACACATAACATAAAATTTATATCTTTAACTATTAGTAAGTTCAACAGTGTTATAAAGTATGCTACTTACGTTGCTGGGCAAACAATCTCCATAATGTTTTTTATCTTCAAAACTGAAATTCTATACCCATTAAACAACTGCCTTGAACCCCTCCTTCAGTCTCTCTCTACTTGGAGTTTCTGTGAATTGGAAGACTCAAGATACCTCGTGTAAGTTGAATTATACCGTATTCATCTTTTTTTCTCTTTGATTTGTTCTGAAGTTTAATTGAAACTTAATTAGGATGAAGTCAAGTTACTCTCCATTAGTTGCTTTCTAGCCATGTATTTAGTACAATGCACTATGTTAATTTAATTCTATTAGCCAATGAAGTAGGCTATATCCATTTTACAAATGAAGAAACTGAGGTGAAACATCTTGTTAAAAGTCACAAATCTAACAAGTAGTAGGACCACTGAATCTGGCAGACTTTGAAGTCCACATTTTTTTCAACATACCTGGACGGCTTTTGAAGTATTTAAAGTTTTCAGAGGACTTCAATCATCTACATATTTAAAGCAAGTCAGAATTCTTTTTTTACTGTTGACTTTTAATGTGGTTTGTGTTATGTTTTATATATATATATATATACACACACACACACACACACACACACACACACACAATATTTTATACTTTGATTTTATATTTTATTTTAAATTAGGTCTCAAGGTATTATTCTATTCTGAATGTTAATGTTTATTTTAACACATGGCCCAAAACTGCACAAAATACCAGTTACTTTCCATTTTTCCAACCAGTGCTTAGGAAGGAAGAAGTAGGTTCCTGAATTTTTTCTGGAAACTATACAACTTCCTAATGTGTAGCACACATCAAGAGTGAAAAGGATTTTTTTTTTTTTTCAAAAGTAACACTTACATTTGTAGAAGTAAGTCCCAGCTTCTTCAGTCCAGGCACATTGTTTTAATAAATGGGAGTCACTCTACCAATATCAGGTAGCTCTTCATACATGCCTTGTTCTCTGTGCAGGCGGGCAGCTGCCCTCCTCTTTACTGAGTCACCTGGGACTCGAAGTCCTACCAGTCTGACTCCAATGCTGCCTAACCAGAACCTCTGGGAGGCAAGAGAACTACAACACCCACAATTCAGACTCCTCACCCGAAACCAGGAGAAGAGAGTGGTTAGCTAGTTTCACTTAGGGAGAAAGGGGAAACTGGTAGAAAAACAATAAGGAAAAAAGGCAAGTGGGTATATCTAAGAACAATCTATAAATACGATCCTATTTCTATAAAAGGTAATAAAAGTGGTTTAATGTTTGCCAAGGCTCCCTCAGTGTTGGCAAGAAATAAAAAGTCTTCATGCAAACAAATCCTCAGGCCACAGCCATGGAACCTGTCCCGCCAGATTCTCTTTCGGTGATTCAGCAGTGAAGGTGCCTCATTGCCTTGTGGAGCAGGTGAATAGAGACAGGGAGGCCTGACAGTCTCTCATTCCTCCTATACCAACTCTGTGATTGTTGCTCAGAGATGTCACAGATATAAAGAACACTCTGAGTCTTTATTTTCCAAAATGCTCTGGATTGGTTAAAATTTGCTTTAAAATGTGAGCAAGAATAAAGCTTATAAAGCTTTCCTTTTCCTTTCTATTTTTTTTTTTTAAGAGAGAGAGATTTTTGTTGTAGGGCATGTGCACTTTCTGGAGAGACAAAAATAGGAAGGAAGAAAGTGAGAAATCACCCCCATGAGGGGATGACCACACCACAATACTTTCTCCTCCATTCTCCTCTTGGGATTTTGGACACACACGCACATGCATTGCATGAATTTTAACTTACCAGGTTTGGGACTCAAACTTCAGTCAACTACGTGGGAGATCAGTGGTATAACCATTACATCATCTGCTGGTCCCAGCTCAGCATTATTTCTAATAGTTCAAATTTCAAGACAAAGAAAACTGGGGAGAGAAAGAAAAAAGAAATATTAAAAATGTATTAAAATGAAAGATGTAATCATTGTTTCACTTTTTTTTTTTTTGCAATGTCAACAATAGAGAATTGAAAAAAAGGCTAGGAAATATGCTTCTCCCATTTGTTTATACAGTATCTCTTAGTAGTTTTTTAATTCCTGTTAGCCCAGGGAATGGATAGAAAACAAGCCATAGCTTTCTGTAGGTTCAAAAATATAAGCGATGTGGTCACTGTGGTACAGCAATGGTGCACGTGCCCTGTAAAGTTGAACACCATGTGGCCAACTGAGGCTTTGGACTTTTCTCTCTCTCTCTCTCTCTCTCTCTCTTTCTCTCTCTCTCTCTCTGTTGCAGGTGCAAGCACTCTCTATCTTAAAAAGTAATAATAGGAGAATTCATCTAAAGTAAATAGATAGCAGAATGGTGAAAAAGAAGTTTCCTTTCCCTTTTCAGTACTTTCTCTTCCTCCACTCTATATGCCTCTGCATCTCTAATCCATCCTGGGACTGCATGCTGCCCAGGTCGCCTATTCCACCCTGAGGTCTATTGAAGTTTCCCCTTGAGTCATCCCACGGTCCAAACTGAGCTGTTCTACTTCCCTGTGTCGCAGATCCCTCATCTCCCAACTAGAACCTAACTTTCCTTTATGTCATTTATATTCCTTCCAAAACAAATGGTTCACCATTTCCCCAAACCCTACCATTTTTGTTCTCCATGGTGTTTCTTCTCCTTGAAACCCTCTTTATTCATCTTTAAATGTTCAGATCTCTCCATTCTTTCAAAGATCAATGAGTAGACTCATGCTCTTTTCCAAGAGACTCTCCTCAGATTGTCTTCACCTGAATTCTCTCCAACTGAATTCCGTATTATGGTATCTAGGTCTCTTGTAACCCATTTTACATCTTATCCCATTATTTTGAGTGAATATGTACACACACGCTGCCTTACCTTCCTGTTTAAAGGCAGGACCTTATTTTATTCCCACCTCACTAACTCAGTAATGTACATGAAGATATTTTTACTAAGAAATGAATGCAATTACTGAGGTCATTAGCTCTAAGCTGGGTGATGATGTCTAACACCATCTCTATCTCTCCCATGCCAGGAAAGAATACTGTTAACAGAATATTCCTGTGGTCTAGTCTGTAACCTTAATTTGCAGAAAGGCAAGATATTCATCTAGAATTCAACCTCTGACAATAGCTGGAAGGTGAGGTCTAATGTGTCAGCACTGTCTCAGAAGCTCTTCGTATGCTGCGCACATGGTTTTCTAGCAGCTTCGTATGGACTCCCTTCCCAAGAGTCCTCAGTCCTATGACTGCCTCTTCAAGACCTAGCCCTGCCTTCATCTCTGATTTTTGACCAACGGTAGCATTTGTGACTCCCTTTTGCTATAATCTAATCTCTTGGCTTTTAAGACAAAACTCTGCCCTTTGGACTATTTAAATATCCCTTAATCACTGATCTCCCCTATCCACAGAGAGGAATTCTTTTGGCAGTTGCTAGTTTCTTACGCCTCTGCATTTATAGGTTCCTCTGGTCTCACATGCTCTCCTGTGTCTTGTTGCTGTCAGCCACAATGGAGGAAGTGAACCTTCTAGATCCTGCTGACTCACTCAGTGAGATTTCTGTGCAACATCAGAAACAAAAGCAGGCTGCTGAAGGTGACGATCGTCTGGGAAGTCTTCCTATCTCTCCTCTGATCATATTTTAAGGACTGCTAGCTCCTTAGCATGCCTGTGTGGATGTAATTTAAGCTATGAAAAGTTGGATCTACAGTTTATCCTCAACACAAAGCTCAGATCATTTCCTTAAAAAGATCCTTCTGACCCCTTAGCCCCTTCCATACCAATTTCTATGTACTAATTTCAACAGACATCTGGCTGGGTTGATATTTTGTGTATGTTAACCCAAGATGACTTTATTTCTCCACTGAAATGATGATCACTTGCAGTCATTAAATGTATTATACCTGAAAAAAGAATAGAATATGGACATGTCTTTTTTTTTCCTGACACAAAAAGAGTATGGAGAGCTGGCCACTTCCACGACATGTGTGGGAAGAAGAAAGCCAGAGCTTGAGTGGAACTCTGAGAGGGCTTCAGTAGAAACACACAGGCAAGCAGTAAAGAGTACAATGGGTCAGAGGCCACACAGCCTACATTATCACATGCTTGGCCCAGCTGGGAGGACTAATCAGGGACTAGTTATTCCCAAATCTTTCAGTGTGGGAATGGGAAGGTCCTGAGGGAGCCAATGAACCACACAGGCCAGGAGTTAAGACAAAGAAGTTATGCTACACACCTTCATGACTTGAGAAAAATTGTTAAGAATAATCCATCAGTAGATGCCATGCTTATAAAGAGTTCCAGAAAGGCCTGTTGTTCATATGCTAGAATTAAACCAGACTCCTCAGCTCCGGTGGCCAGCTACAATGTAAAAGGTACCACATGGTCTCCCTCTTTCCCCCATGCCATATTGTTATGTCCTGCCCTGTGCCATACATTCAGATACCGTTTTGGGGAGAAACTCATGAGAGGAGAAGAAACTCAAAGACTAAAACAGAAAAAGAATCACCTAAAAGAATATGGAAGCTAAAAGAGACCATGACATACTCAATTTAATATCCCATCCACATACTGCCATGGTAACAACCAACATAGAAACTGAAACCCCGATGATTTGCTGTCCCAGCTGCCCTTGCAGATAAGGGAAAGGCAAATCACTTAGAATGGCTAATCAAACACAGCTATCTGGGTCTGGAATTGGGAACTGGCAACACAAAGATGCAGGCACAGAAGAAAATCCACCCTGGTGCTGAGCAGAGGCAGCTGTGCAAACAAGGCCCTGCTCTGGATGTGACTGGCAGCCACAGACTGTAGAGCCATGGAGTGGAGGGGCCAGGACTCACAGCATTTGTCATGCACACTGTGGGTCCTAGAGCTTGGTGGAAACAGTAAACCTTTTCGGTGACATTGTTTTGGCCCCTACTCTGTCTCCATAAGCCAAGGGCCTGACTCTCCAGACCTCACAGCAATTCGGAGACTGTAGTTTGATGTGTTGCTTTTCGGTTTACATCAGTCAGTCATTTGCTGTTGCTAGAAGCTAAAAATTGACTGATAGATACTCTCAGCACAGCTTTTCCCACATTGTCACAAATATCACCTCTGCAACCATCAGATCAAGGGATGGAACTTATTTACCTCTAAATATCCCAAAACTTTACCGTACCTGCCTGTAGTATACATTTGTTGACCTAAATTGAACTGGTGAGTAAAATGAGGAAGCCTTGTTCAAAGTTCCTTCTATTTAAAATTTTTCTGACCAAAAGGAAGCTGTCAGGTTGCTCATTAATGAGGACGTAATTTTTTTCTTTTAATGCTGTAACTGGTTTAGAATTTAGACTTTACCCCCCTCCCTGTATCTAACAGGGAACAGTCAGTGATTTCCTACATCCAAGGGGAAATCAAGCACACAAAGTGGTTGGAAGATGCCCGGGGTATTGCTTGCTGTTACTTAATCATCAAAAGGGTATTTTTTTTTCTGTTTCTTTCTTCTTTTTTTTTTTTAATTATTTCTTTTTTTGGTATCCTTCGATGACCTATGTTAAATGTCACTGGTTTGGTCCCTATAATATAAACATACCCAAAAAGAGTGATGGGAAACAGCATATTCTCCACATGCTTAGATTTTTCCCCAATATGAGGCTGTCTTAGAAAGAGAAAGGCCATACTTACAAGCTTTGAAGAAAGATCCCCTTGGAGATTTTTCTGTCCTGTTTCAGTATGTATTGACTCTCAGACCTGGGGCTGTTGTGACATCCATTTACTGGGTCACTTTGTCCCTGAGTCATGATCACACTGTAACTTTCCAAAACCAGTTAATAACTATGCCATTTACCAGTTAATTTCAGCACAGAGCTTAAATAGTAGTAAAATGTTAGGGCCAGAATTAATTTAGGTCAGGTTGATCATATTTTCCTAGATTAAAAATATGAGCCAAGTTGTTCTTATAATTTTATATTTTCCTTCATTACATCTTTCTGGATTCTTACTCACTATAAGATGAATCATCCATAAATTGACCCCTACCAAGCCATATTTTAGAAGTTCATAGCTGTTTTGTTTCTCATTTGTTATTCTCAGGATAGCTTGTAATGAAATATGTGCCTACTCTTCACTTGGTTTTAAGATATCTCTGCACTCTTCTTTTGCTACTAATCAACAACCGAGTGTTCTGTGTGTTTTTGCTGAAATATCTGTGGATTACTTATCTCACAACTGCCACTCAAAGAGTTGCAAGAGATCCCTTGCTCTTTGGATCATTTTTACAATAATTTCCCTGGAACTTACAAAATTTTCCAGAAAATTTCCAAAGCATATTTTTACCACAAAATAGTAGATATATGCAAAATTTGATGTCTATGGATTAAAAAATTGATTTTGTGCATTCCATTATCTAATCCGTGTATGTGTTTGTGTGTGCATGCACAGTATTGTCATCTGCCTCCCTCACTTTGGGAAAAAAACAAAAATTTACTCTGAGTCTCTAGTATGTCATATGGTAAATTCTTTAAGAATGGAATACCAACTTTCAGCTGTATTCTATATAACTCTCACTACTGAAGCCAAACAAAGGAGTGAAATATTTCTAATTCATCTGCCAAATGAGCATAGACAGTATGTTTTATCATTTGTTTATGTGTTTTGTGCATTTTTTAACTTGGTTTACTTAATTCATGAGAGGGTATGGTGCCCTTGATGGGATCCCCAAGCCACGATACATCCCCGGCCCTTCAGCCAGCCAGAGTCACAGGTGTGTTCATGGCCACACATCCCAGCATGTTCAAGAAGACCTGGAAAATGAACCCTTAGCCTTTAGAATCTGGCAGCATGCCCCTACCACTTGCGCTGCTGCAGATGGCCTCACATTTAAATTTTTTGCAAAGAAGACAAATAACATTTTTTTAATGCTAATATCCATTCACATACTACTATGCACTTTGGATGCCATTCCTGGGGTTTTAAAGGAATACTTAGTTTTTTCTGTCAGAAGTTCTGTAAAAAAGTATCTGCATATTTTATATCTTGGGAATATGATTCTATTTTGTTTGTTCCTAATAAATATTATACCTCAGTGAACTCTATTTCTTTGGGTAAAATGATTAAACTTCATAGAGACATCTATAGGTTTACCTACAAGGGACAAAATCCTGGTGCTCCGACGTAAGATAAGAGGGGCATTTTAAATCGCCCATCTGATACTCTGTAAGGATTCCCACATGGGATGTTGGTGTCTACATAAGGCTGGCTGCTTACACTCCACATGTTCTCCTGGTGCTAACACATTCATTCCAAATATATTTGTTTTCAGTTGCTGCCGTAATAAATTAATGTAAATTTAACCACTTAACACAAATTTAATATCTTACTGTTCTGGAAGTCAGGAGGCTGACATGAGTTTCACTCAGCTGAAATCAAGGTGTCAGCAGGACCACATTCTTTTCTGTAGCCTCCAAAGAAGAATCCATCTTTTTGTCTTTTCCATCTTTTAGAGACTACTCATATTCCTTGGTTTAGTTCCCCTGTTTAGTCTTCAAAGATAGCAACAGCAGATTGAGTCCCTCACACTGTCTCTCTCTGAAACTTCATTTATGTCACATCTCTCCCAGAGACCCAGGTCAGAATAGTTTCTCTGCCTTCAAGGACTCATGATTACACTGGGACTGCCTGGATACTCTTTATTATCCCCTCAAAGTACAGACCTTTCATTGATCACTTCTGCAAAGTTCCTTTTGCCATGGCTGGTAACATATTCACACACAGCAGGCATTAAGGTGAGGACATGTTAGAGGGGCCATTATTCTTGCTACCTCTCCAGGTTACTGGTCAGGGAACATTTCCATACAGCATTCTAGGGCTGGCATTGGGTCTTGTTCTGGCTTCTCATTGAGTTGGGAGAAAAACCTTTTCATTAGCACATAGGACCAATGTTAGAAGATGTGTGATTGAAAAGGCATTAAAAAAGGTGTTGTGACCCCCAGACATCACCTACTTCTGAACTATTAATCATTACTTCATTATGAGAGATCCATAATGCAGTTTTTTGTTTGTTTGTTTGTTTTTGCTTGTTTTGTTTTGTTTTTGGAGAGGTTTTTCTATAGGGCATGTGTGATCACCAGAAAGACAGAGACAGAGAGACAGAAAGTGAGAAATCACCATCCCACCCCCGAGGGGGAAAGGCCACACCGCAATCCCTTCTCTTCCATTCTCCTCTTAGGATATTGGGCTTGCATGTATATGCACCCCACATGAGTTTAAACCACCAGGTTCGGGACTCGAACCGCAGTCAACTCCATGGGAATCCAGCAACATAGCCATTAAGCCAACTGCTGATCTCAAGACCCATAATGCAGTTTTAAAAGTGACTTTCTCTTAAGAACAATTAAGTTAAATTAAATTAAATTAGTTAAACAAAACCAAATTAATAACTTGGTTTACTTAATTCATGAGAGGGTATGGTGCCCTTGATGGGATCCCCAAGCCACGATACATCCCCGGCCCTTCAGCCAGCCAGAGTCACAGGTGTGTTCATGGCCACACATCCCAGCATGTTCAAGAAGACCTGGAAAATGAACCCTTAGCCTTTAGAATCTGGCAGCATGCCCCTACCACTTGCGCTGCTGCAGATGGCCTCACATTTAAATTTTTTGCAAAGAAGACAAATAACATTTTTTTAATGCTAATATCCATTCACATACTACTATGCACTTTGGATGCCATTCCTGGGGTTTTAAAGGAATACTTAGTTTTTTCTGTCAGAAGTTCTGTAAAAAAGTATCTGCATATTTTATATCTTGGGAATATGATTCTATTTTGTTTGTTCCTAATAAATATTATACCTCAGTGAACTCTATTTCTTTGGGTAAAATGATTAAACTTCATAGAGACATCTATAGGTTTACCTACAAGGGACAAAATCCTGGTGCTCCGACGTAAGATAAGAGGGGCATTTTAAATCGCCCATCTGATACTCTGTAAGGATTCCCACATGGGATGTTGGTGTCTACATAAGGCTGGCTGCTTACACTCCACATGTTCTCCTGGTGCTAACACATTCATTCCAAATATATTTGTTTTCAGTTGCTGCCGTAATAAATTAATGTAAATTTAACCACTTAACACAAATTTAATATCTTACTGTTCTGGAAGTCAGGAGGCTGACATGAGTTTCACTCAGCTGAAATCAAGGTGTCAGCAGGACCACATTCTTTTCTGTAGCCTCCAAAGAAGAATCCATCTTTTTGTCTTTTCCATCTTTTAGAGACTACTCATATTCCTTGGTTTAGTTCCCCTGTTTAGTCTTCAAAGATAGCAACAGCAGATTGAGTCCCTCACACTGTCTCTCTCTGAAACTTCATTTATGTCACATCTCTCCCAGAGACCCAGGTCAGAATAGTTTCTCTGCCTTCAAGGACTCATGATTACACTGGGACTGCCTGGATACTCTTTATTATCCCCTCAAAGTACAGACCTTTCATTGATCACTTCTGCAAAGTTCCTTTTGCCATGGCTGGTAACATATTCACACACAGCAGGCATTAAGGTGAGGACATGTTAGAGGGGCCATTATTCTTGCTACCTCTCCAGGTTACTGGTCAGGGAACATTTCCATACAGCATTCTAGGGCTGGCATTGGGTCTTGTTCTGGCTTCTCATTGAGTTGGGAGAAAAACCTTTTCATTAGCACATAGGACCAATGTTAGAAGATGTGTGATTGAAAAGGCATTAAAAAAGGTGTTGTGACCCCCAGACATCACCTACTTCTGAACTATTAATCATTACTTCATTATGAGAGATCCATAATGCAGTTTTTTGTTTGTTTGTTTGTTTTTGCTTGTTTTGTTTTGTTTTTGGAGAGGTTTTTCTATAGGGCATGTGTGATCACCAGAAAGACAGAGACAGAGAGACAGAAAGTGAGAAATCACCATCCCACCCCCGAGGGGGAAAGGCCACACCGCAATCCCTTCTCTTCCATTCTCCTCTTAGGATATTGGGCTTGCATGTATATGCACCCCACATGAGTTTAAACCACCAGGTTCGGGACTCGAACCGCAGTCAACTCCATGGGAATCCAGCAACATAGCCATTAAGCCAACTGCTGATCTCAAGACCCATAATGCAGTTTTAAAAGTGACTTTCTCTTAAGAACAATTAAGTTAAATTAAATTAAATTAGTTAAACAAAACCAAATTAAAATGGAAATATGCCTTAGGGGGTCCCCATTGCAAAGATTCATCAATTGACATTTTAGCAGGGGTAAGTTTATGAAAAGGGCTCAGTGGGGAAGACTAGGGGGAGCATTATATTAGTTATAGGAGTTATCTTGAACCAGAGAGACCATATGGATTGCCTCTCATACCCACAGTTCCTTTTTTGTGAAATAACCTAGCCACAGATAAATTTTTGATACTCCATAACATATGACTCTACGGACTGACCACAGATGACTATATTGAAAATTGATGTACAAATAAAGTTGCCCATATGCAAACTAGACCAGAGTTTTTTGAATTGTATGTTTGACCAGTTAGTGAGTTATAAATGTTAATTTATTAACATTTGAAAATGAAATAGAATCAATGGAAATGGAATGGAACTGAATGGATAGACTAGAATGATTAGAACAGAATACAATACAGTGCACTTACCAGATGTGACCTCAAAACTGCAAGTGAATAAACCTATATTATTTATATATTCTATATTCTTACCCAATCTCTGGTATTCAAAAAACAAATTAAAACATACGATTATATACAGTTTTTCAATAAATACTTAGTTTTACAATTTTTTTTTCATAAATGCTCTTTTTCTGTGTTTGCAGGGTCATTGATTGTCTTTCCTCAACCAAGCTTGTACAAATATCTCACGACTTGTAAATTTGCCCCTAAATGGTTTCTTTTTCTATGTGTTCTACCTCAGACAAGGGCACCATCCTTCAATACTGAAAACCAAACTCCCAGGACATAGCCTTGGTTCCTGCTTCTCTTACCCTCTAAATCTAATCTATAACCAACTCCTGCCACTTTACCTCCTATATAGATCTCATCTTCTGTTTCTCCTTCCGTGTGCACTTTGACCACCCTACTCCAAACCACCCATATCCCTTGCCTGGACTACAATAACAGCATAAACAACCTCTACTTACTCTTATTTCTTTTGTTTTGTTTGTTTAGATTTTTGCTATAGACTGTGTGCGCTTGCTGGAGAGAGATAAAGAGAGGGGAGTAGTAAGAAATCACTGTCCTGGGGGGATGGTCATGCCCAATACCCTCTCCTCCGTTCTCCTTTTGGGAGTTTGGGTGTTTTTTAAGTCACTGGGTCCAAGACTAGAACTGTAAAATCAGCCATGTAGGATTCACTGTCCCAACCACCACGTCACCTGAGAGTCTTTCCTTATTCATTTGTGATGTCTTTGATCTATTCTTTACATTAAAAGTGGAATGGTTTTCCAAAATGTAAGTACCTAACTTTCAAAATTATGAAATAGCTTTCCTTTGCTCTCAGGTTAAAGTCGAGCCTCTATTTGGACAACAGGGCCCTGCATGCTCTCTGTTGTGCTTTCCCACCTTTCTACTGATAATGTCCAACCCTTGAGGATTAGAGCTGCTCCAGAGATGACTTATTTTAGTTCCTAAATTTTCCTTTGTTTCCCACTAAAGAGTTTTTAGATAGTCCCTTTAAGTAAAATGTTTCCCTGCTTCTTTCCATTAGAATTTTGTCCTCATAAAGGAAAGCCATCCTTAGAACATCTAAGGGAGACTTTAATTCCATGATAATTTAAAAAATAATTTATGACTGTTGTTTAGGTAAGCTCCATGGATCCAGGGCCTGTATGCATGTTTCTTCACCATTATTTTCCCGGCTATGGCATGAGATCTGGGATAAGCTGATGGTCGCTAAACACAGTTTGAACCCAGGACTATTTAGGAAATATGATATTGTTTGTATATTACATTTTAGTGGAAGTGAAATTTATAGCTTTGTTTAAAATTGTTCCACAAAAGATAGAAGGAATGTAGTTTTTAATCACTAAAGACATTTATAAGGAAAGATTTTTTTTCAGGGGGAATAGATAAGGTTTTTGCTAAAATGTATTTATTAATGATATTGTTAGTGATAGCCTCACTAATAAAAGAATCAAGCTTCTCATCTTATCCCACTTACATTCTTACACAATACTTAGGGGAGTGACTAGACACACTTCCAGATGTGTGAGCATTGCTAAAAAGGAGCAGTTAACTGGAAAACTGTTACAGTGATTTCCTCCTTCACATTTCAGAAGAAATTTATGAATTGTCAAAGTCAGAGTGTAAAGAACTGTGGCCATATTAAATAAATAGAGGCCTACAGATTTCACTAACTTTCTGGGAAAAGCAATTAACTAGACCTACGCACAAGAAATTGAGGTAATGTGTCACCCTAAATTCCAAGTGGGTATTTTTAGGCAGTCATCCTAAGGCTTGATGCTGCCAGTAAGAAGGAAATAATTTATTTCAATTTGGACATTAACTCTTTCAAGCTATTAAGGTTCTTCTGGTGGAATTTTGAAAGCTTTTCAACAAAAATATGCTTTATTCTCATACAAGGTATAATTTGCATCCTAGAATTGATCAATCAATTTTTCAATAATAAATTAAGCATTAGTAATATTACACTTATAAAATCAAAATCTAAGTTTAAAGTCCATGTATAATCAATCAGGTTTCACATAAGGAACATGACTAAAAGAATTTTAATTTATGTAAGAGAAGACAAAATATCAGATATGTGTAAGAATGAAAACAAAGGATATTATTCACATTAATTACTCTGGGTAGTTAAATTATTCTGTACTTTCCTTTATATTTTAAAGCATTAACTTTTAAAGACATCGAATTAGTGAATTTTGATGCTATTATGAGAACGTTATTTGCTCCTATTTTTTATATCTATAAAATGGATACTATCTAGGTCTATAAAACAGATTTTCCCCTATTCCACTCATCTTTGCAGATGATGAATAGCATACTAACTATCTAGAAACTGGCTTGCTGGCCGGTTTTTAATGATGCCTGTTCATAAATATCTATGAAAGTGATTAAAAAGATGCTAAGATAGTCTTAAAAAGATTCATTTTTTAAAAGAATTATTCATTTATTTTATTTTATTTGTTATTATTATTTTATTTTTTAATTTGACCAGTGAGAGACAGAGAACAAGAAAGGGAACGTGAGAAAGCAAGCCACCAGGTCCAGGATCCAAACCATGGCTGGCCATGTGGGAGTCCAGCACCTTAACCACCATGCCACCTCCTGATCCTTAACAAAACATTCTTGGGACCAGCAGTTAGCATAATGACTATGTCACTGGACTGCCATGTAGTTGACTGTAGCTCAAGTCCCGGACCCTGTGGCTTAAAACTCACGCTGGGTTCGTGTGCGTGTGTGCTCAAGATCCTGAGAGGAGAATGGAGGAGAAGGGACTGCGGCATGGCCATCTCCCCCTGGGGGGTGATTTCTCGCTTTCTGTCTCTCTGTCTCTCTCTGTCTGTCTGGTGAACACACACGCCCTATAGCAAAAACCTCTCCAAAGGAAAAAAAAAATTCTTAATACCAAAAAGTTACTTCATTTTTTTTTAAGATTAGGTATACTTATTTTTTGTAAGTTCACACAACACAGATTTATTCATCTACAGAACAGAAACAATAATACAGTTCCCTCACCCTTCACAAGGATTGTGGATGACACTCCTATAGCAAAAGGCAGATTAACAAGAGAAAAGCACTAAAGTTTTACATGATGGGGGAACCTTTGGAAATAAAAACCCAAAAACCCAGGGGAAACTATTTTTGTGAAGACTGTACAATCATGTAAAAATGTAATTGCACGAAAAGGGGCGTATGACATAATGGTGATAAACTGGGGAGAACTCAGGAAGGCCTGTTTGTTCAGATTCTTTTTGGCTATGATATGTAACATTCTTTCCTCCTCTCAGGCATGAGGCAGGGCCACTCTAGAATGACGGTCATCTGACCTACTTTCAGTCAATATAGATCACAGAATTCCCTTTTGACACTGCTTTACACAGAAAGGCAGGGGAATGTCAAAAGTGACCCTCCTTGGTTTTATGGCTTGCTTTGTGGAGAGAAAAATCTATTGATAGTTTCTATGTTCTACAACTCACTTTGGGAGAGAAAAGACAGAGGAAGGAGAGAAGAAGGTCAGAGAGACCTTGCTTCCAAAGCTCTTTCGACCTTCTTCAGTTCAAAGTTCTCAGCATGCCGGGGCACCACACTTTGGAGCATCTTCTGACTCCCAACATAGACATCATGCAACAGTGCATCAGCCATGGCAACAAGTTGACACTCACAGTGCTCTTGTGAATCTTCTTAGTGGATGAACTGGACTGGACCTGAGCCTCTATCTAGGCTTTTTCCAGTTTAGTACAGTGACACTTAATCTAACCATTTTTTCTAGAGTCATAGATATTCTAATACTCCAGAAGCATTACTTCTGCCTATTTTTAAATATACATCTCACATAAGCAGTTAAAAGGAATCACTTCGTAAAAAAAAAGAAAAATTATTTCAAAACATTATTTAAGAATTAAAGTGCAGGGAAACATTTTAAGATTTTAAAGAAGAAATTAAACTGAGAAAATTCTCTTTCATTTCACTGGTGGGCAAATGAAAGTAAAAGTTCTGAAATATGAAAGAGCTCTGAGACTCATTTGCACGCATTCACTACCATTGCCAAAAGGTAAACCACATAATATATATATATTTTTAAAAAGTCTCCTGTCCACTTTAAGAATCTTACTAGAGAGTTTGTGGTACTACCACACAATTTCCTTTCATATACATGCTGCTGATATTGATTTGCCTGTTGGTCTCTCCCCTGGCAGAGTTTTCTAACATCACTGGAACTGTAGGAGTTTCAGAGTGATGCTAGATCTGAAAGTAATTTTCAAAGACTCTTTCTGTATGTAATCTCTTTTTGGAGGACTGGGGAGGACTAATTGACAGGTCACTGCCTGAATACAGAGTCATGTTATTTTTTAATAATTAAAAAGTGTAGAGTATTAAAAATCTCTCTTAAAAAAAAAAAAAAAGTCAGAAACATCTATGTTAATACTGTCAAGGGATTGAAGCTAACTTCCCCTGATTAATGAATGACTCACACTGGGTATCAGTGACCTCTACCATTCCTCCCTCCTGCGCACTGCTCCCAGTGTTTTGATTCAGATTGCCCTAGAAAGGAAACTCCCCTTAGTTAAATCCAGAGAACAAGCTCACCATTAGAACTTAGTGGCTTCTAGGGCCACCTCCACAGCCTCGTGTTTAAGGGAGCCAAATCCCACATGGCAGACGATGGTTCAAATCCCAGCATTAATAACTTGAAAAATATGCTGGACTTCCCCAAAATCCCAACAGAAGAGAGAATGAGAAGAAGATTGTGGTGTAACCATGCTCCATTAAAGAGTGCTTTCTCCCTCTCTGTCTCTCTGGGGAGAGTGCATGTACCCTTTAGCAGTGAAGAAAAAAAAAAAAGAAGAAAGAAACAGAATCTTGTGACTTTTAGGAACATTATAATCCATGCCCATAAAGGTTAAAGAGACGTTTCTGTGCTGGTGTAAGAAGCTAACCAGTTTTTCAAACATCATTTGTTAGGAAAACTGTATTCCTTTTCTAAAAAATTGCCTCATGCATGGAATTCATAAAAAATTTTAAAAGTATATGTGATTCATGTCATAGAATAATATGAATAATAACTGTAAAGTTTGAGTGACTTAGGGGTCTGGACAACCTTTACAACCATTCCTCAAACACTTGTAGAATTTTGCAATATTTTTATAGTTTTTTTTTTTTTAAAAAAAAAAGCTAAACTAAAAAAGTAATCCAAAAAACCCCATATTCATACCCCAGCCCTTCCACTTGAAATGTATGCTCTTGGTCTAAGATACTTTCCCTGAGCCACACTTTGTCCAGCTGGGAATGCTATCATTTCCATCCTGTCGTATCTTTTTTTTTTTTTTTAATTCTTTTTTCTTTTCTTTTCTTTTCTTTTTTTTTTTTTTAGCGTTTTTTTTTTTTTTCTTTTTTGCTATAGGGCACATGTGCTCACCAGAAAGACAGAGAGAGACAGAGAGACAGAAATCAAGAAATCACCTCCAGGGGGGATGGCCATGCTGCAATCGCTTCTCCTCCATTCTCCTATCGAGATTTTGGGCACACACGCACACGTGCCCAGCGTGAGTTTAAGCCACCGGATCTGGGACTCAAATGGTGGTCAACTACATGGGAGTCCAGCCACACAGCCATTACACCAACTGCTGGTCGCCATCCTGTCGTATCTTATTACTGTGAACCAGTGCAGAGAAGTTAAAGAACACAGCCTTCAAAGTGAGACAAAGGAAAAGGTTTTGATTTTTACCACTAACCAAGTTATTTAATATCTCTGAATCTCAGTTTCTTACTTTTCACAATTTGGAGGAAGATTCAAAAAAAAAATGTGCTTAATAATTGCTGAGTTGATAAATAGTTGCAACGATTATGACATATGGTAGGTGCTTAAAAACTGTTGACTGCTATCTAGTATAAAGGAGCATATTATTGCACATAAGAATATGTACAGTCTTACGTAACTTAGATCACAACCTAAACCACATTATATTCTACATTTAATGCTTATTTTTAATCTGTCTTTCTGATTAGAATGATTGAATGCAGACCATGGGAGATTAGGAGCTTTGTAACTTGATTATTACTTTATTCCCAGTCCCTAAAACAGTGCCAAGCACATAGTAAGTAGGCACTTAATATTATACTGGCATTACAGAGCATCTATGTGCCAGGCATCTCATAATGGCTAGTTTTCAGCATTGCCTTGATTGAACTAAGGAATACCTAGGAACCAATAAAGCACTATTCTGCTCATGTCCATGAGGTGCTGCCAGAATGTATTAACATGCAAGTCTTAGTAGACTAGCTTGTCTCTCAGTGTGGACAGGTACAATCTAATTGCCACGGGTTCAGATAAATACAGAAGATGGACGGACCTCTTTTGAGAAATATAATCCTGCTGCCTTGGACATAAGAGCTCAAGGCTCACTTGACTTTAGACCCTAGGATTCATGCTAGCTCCTCCTGGATTCTTAGCTTTCAGCCTTGAACTTTGAGTTACATAATTGGCTTCCCTGTCTCTGAGGCTTTGGACTTGGACTGAGCCACACCACTGCATCCCAGGACCTCCAGCTTGCAGATAAGGTTGTTGTGGGAATTTTCAGTTACCATAATAATTTGAGCTAATTCCTACAAAAAAATCTCCTCTTATATACCTATACATATCCTGTTAGCTCTCCCTGGAGAACGCTGACTAATACTCGTCTCATCTTTCTAACAGCTCTGTGATCTAGGTACTATTTATTATTAGCAACAATTTACAGGTAAGGAAGCCAATATTGAGCAATCTGGCATTGATCAGTCTCACAGTCGGTAAATGGCAGAGGCAATATTTGAACCTTGTCTGGCTTCAGGATCCATTGTCGTAAATACTGCATTATACTTGAGACAAATATTTATTGAATAAGTGAATACATTTCTACCTTCTTTTGCAATTGTTTGGCCATACCTAACCCATAATGATATATAGGATACAGTATTAATTAAACCCATTTAGTGAAAAAGATGGTAATTTCTTTCATTTTCTCCCAGAATGACCTTGTAATAAAAAGGGATAATGGTTGTATTTTCTGAGTACACTGGGGGCCAGGTCACATAAGGAAGTGAAGGACAGAGGCATTGCCTGCTGAGTCTTAGTGTATTTAAGGTAAAATGCTTGCAGCCTTTTCTCCACCAATTCAATTCTAGAGGACATTTATTCTCTTAGTACACCATGAAGGGAGAACTTGTGTTCAACAGAGAAATCTGGCACTCAAGGCTCTCCCCGCCCAAGAAACAGATCCTATGGAAGCTGCTAGGGCTAATGCCTTATCTAAGAAATAAAAATTACCCTTCTTAGGCTGCATTCTGCCTTCACCATCCTGATGGTTTGCTCACCTTTGGTTTATTTATTTATTTATTTATTTATTTTGGAGAGGGTTTTGCTATAGGGTGCGTGTGCTCGCCAGACAGAGAAAGACAGAGAGATACAAAGTGAGAAATCACCCCCCAGGGGAGGTGGCCATGCCGCAATCCCTTCTCCTCCATTCTCCTCTTGGGCACACATGCACACGTGCCCAGCATGAGTTTTAAGCCACCGGGTCTGGAACACGAACCGCGGTTGACTACATGGGAGTCCAGCGACATAACCATTACACTAACTGCTGGTCCCAATCTTTGGTTTATTCATTTTTTCTACTCAGAAGTACATACTTGATATTATTTGCCTGCAACATCAGTAGGTATGTGTAGAAAACCTGTTGCAGAATGCAGATTTTCTGAGACCCAGTTTCCCTGTAGTACTTATCCTTCCCATGTTATAGGTCGGTTGCGTGTTGATATGAAATAATGCACTCAGTACTATAAGTTGCAATACACACACATAAAGGAATATTGCTATTCTTACAGGGCAAAGGAGGTAAAAGGGCACAGTGTTTAGAAGTTGGAGCATTGACACAGCACTGCCTGGTTCATCAATCACATAACGTAATCCTCTTGTGCTTAGTTCCTTCAGTTCAATGTTTTGAAAGAGTTAGTGATTCTAATAATTGAATCATCACAATTTTGCATATATTAAAGACATTGACACATGTAGAGTTTCTAAAACAATGTCTGGCATGTAAAGATAATAGCTTAATAAATGTTATTACTCTTTTTTTGAGAGGTTTTTGTTATAGGGTGCATGCGCTCACCAGAAAGACAGAGAGAGACAGGAAGCGAGAAATCACTCCCCAGGAGGAGACGGCCATGCCACAACCCCTTCTCCTCCATTCTCCTCTCGGGATCTTGGGCATGCACACACATGCGCCTGGTGTTGAGTTTAAGCAATCGGGACCGGGACTCAAATCGTAATTGACTACATGGGAGTCCAGCGACATAACCATTACGCTAACTGCTGGTTCCCAAGGACTCCCACATAGTCGACTGCGGTTCACATCCCGGACCCGGTGGCTTAAAACTCATGCCAGGCGCGTGTGCGTGCGTGCCCAAGATCCCGAGAGGAGAATGGAGGAGAAGGGATTGCGGCGTGACCATCCCCCCGGGAGGTGATTTCTCGCTTTCTGTCTCTATGTCTCTCTCTGTCTGGCGAGCGCACACGCCCTGTAGTGAAAAACCTCTCCAAAACCTCTCCAATAAATGTTATTATTATTTATAAAAACTAAAATGCATTACTGAAATATAATTGTATGTGAAATTTTCTTTTCTCCCTAATAAATCATCATCTTCTGGAATCTCTTTCTGATCTTTTTCTTCACTGTTTTGCCTTCTTTATTTCCCTGAATGTGACTATCTTACATATATATACACACACCTCTTACTAATCCCTATTTTGCATATTCATAGTGGACCCTGAAGGTCTCAAACACATAATAATTTAACATTTCTCTGAGGCCAATTTCTGGCTACTGTGTTATGTAAAGTACTCAGATGCCCAGGTTAGACTGAACTAATGAGTCTATGTATAAAACCAAGTTGCTTGTTCTCTACTGCTCATACCTATATCATCAACCTTATTCAAGTTTATTATGACTTTCTATTGTACTTTTAAATGCATTCGTTGAGAAATGAAGTCTTGAATTACATGGTATATTTGTATTTACAAATATTATTATTCTAAAAAAAAAAAAAATCTGAAAATCTACTACTAGTGAGAAGAGGCCAGGCCTTCAGAAGAAGGTTCCACATGGCTCCAGCAAACTAGGCAGAAGAGGCCAGGCCTTCAGAAGAAGGTTCCACATGGCTCCAGCAAACTAGGCAGAAGAGGCCAGGCCTTCAGAAGAAGGTTCCACATGGCTCCAGCAAACTAGGCAGAAGAGGCCAGGCCTTCAGAAGAAGGTTCCACATGGCTCCAGTGAACTAGGTATTTCAGAGAATGAAGATTTTCTACTGATAATTCAGCCTCCAGCAAACGAGCTAGCGGTAGGGAGCCCCTCTGCCCACTCCCTGCCTTCTATCTCTGTTTCTGTGTCTCTGTTTCTGTCTCTCCCTGTTTCTGTCTTCCCCTTTTTGGGAATTTTTCCTTTTTCCTTTTTTTTAAAAGCAAAGTTTTTCTCTTGCTCTCAGCTCCACATTGTATCTTGTTAATTATCGCTCTGGTCCTCCCACCCAAGCAGAAGAGGCCAGGCCTTCAGAAGAAGGTTCCACATTGCTCCTGCAAACTAGGTATTTTGTGCGGTGCTTGTGTGCAATGCAGTTTTCTATTTTGTGATTTTTTTAAAAAAAAAGAAAAACAGCAATTACAATTTTTTCTGTCCTTTTCTTCTCTTTTTGTTGTTTCTCGCTCTCTTTTTCATTTTCCTTTTTCTTGTCTCTCCACTTTCCAATATCCATTTAATGTGTTTTTAGATGGATCTAAGAGCACTGTAGCTAAACATCCAAATACTAATAGGGTTAAAATATTCCTCAATATCTACTGAATCTGCTACACCAGCGATCACAACAGAATGGCAAAGAGATTCTAGATCACCTCTGTCTGCTTGCTCCTGAACATTCAGACTGAACTTCAAGAATTTGAAAGAAACACA
>NW_006159915.1:2302251-2329944 GCF_000334495.1 Tupaia belangeri chinensis
GGGAGGAGAGTGGGAGATGGCAGAGGGTAAGAGATAGGGAATCAAGGATGGGGGGGGAAAAAAGCAAAACTTACAGAAAACAAGAAATGGAAGATTATTTGCTGACAATAACATGTTTGTTGATGTGCTTGATTGAGACAATATACAGTGTACTCTGGATGGAAAATCTCATTTTGTATGCTGTAATGATGTGAATGAATGCAAATAAATAAATTGAAATAAAAATATATATGTATAATCAGGAGAGGAGCCCAGCAAGTGATGTGGTGATTAAGGATGCTGGACTCCCACATGACCCGACCATGGTTTGGGTCCCGGACCTGGTGGCTTGTTTCTTGCTTTTCCTCTCTCTTTCTCTCTCTCACCCTTCCCTCTTGGTCAAATTAAAATAAGTAAGTAAATTAATTAATTAATTTTAAAAAATCTATTACTAGTAAATGTCAGCAGTCAACTTTACCTATAAAGCAACAACATTCTTCAGTTCTGAATTTATATTTCTAACTTTTTGGAAAATAGGAAAAAGCCCAATTGGAAAATTTCACTACATTATTATAAAATTAGCTTCTTTCTTAAAATTGCATCTCCCCCTCTGCCCTTTATTTTGGTAAATGGTATCATTCACTCTGCTATGTACTTAACATCTGAATAGCATTATGGACTCTGGTCTCTCACTCCCCATGCAAATTTTCTAAGTTGTTTTGGAAACATCTCTAGAATTTATTCTTCACTTTCTAGTCTTTCATATTTCTTTGATTAAACTCTTCTCTTTCTATCTGTAGACTATTGTAAGTAGTCACCTAAGTAAGCTATTTGCCTCCAATTTCTTACACACTGATCATATCACCTCCCTACCCTACCCTATGCAAAATTTGATTGTATCACTTCCCTACTCAAAGCCTTTGAAAGCTCCCTTCTTCTGAGCACATAACACCAAAGTTGCTCTAGAAAGGCATTCAGTGGCCTTCATAACCTGAATCATGCATTCTTTTCCAGCTTATCTATACCATTTCTTCCATATATTTTTCTACTCTAGTTATATGGGACCCCTTATTCTTCAGATGCAAGTTTGCATTTTTTGCCTTCACTCAATTTATTCGCTCTGCCTTCTTTTCCCATCTTTATTTATCTTTCATAAAGTCTATTTATCCTTTAAAAAGTGTCCTACTCTGAAAGCCTGCCTGACATTTCTTTCCTTCCTTTTTGAAGAATAAATCCCTCAGTTTTCTGTGTTTCCATGGCAATAGAAAAGTTAACACCACATTGTTTGAAAGTTATTGTTAAAATATTTATGTTTCTGAATCTAAATTATCAGCTTAATGTGAAAAAAAAAAACCTGTGCTTCTTGCCTTTTATTCTTATTGTAGATCCCTAGAATACAGTGTCTTACAGAAAAGCTAACCTTTTAATGAATAGTATAATCCCAAAAAAGAAAGAATGCTGGAGAAAGTGAAGTGAGGTAGGAAAAGAGTGAAGCAAATACCAGGTAATTTACTGAATGGGCCACATAAAACCACTGTGTCCCAGACTAGACTGCCTAGAAAAGAAAGGTGAACTATTTATCTATGTATTCTTTCTTTCTCTTTCTTTGATCAAGATTCACCATTTATCAAATCAGCCTTGAAGCAAATCAGATTGCTTACATTTTACTAGGGAACGCAATCACAGGGAAGTGACATGGATTGTGTATACTAAGTACGAAGCACTGCATATTTAGTGAAAGAATGAAGTAGGTTGAACATGTAAATAAGAGACAGGCCACAACGGTATTCATAAATCATGATAAGGATTGTCTACATCCTACAGATGTAGAAGAACCACTGATGATTAACGAGTAGGAAAAAATATAATTAGTGTCCTGTTTTTGAGTTGTCAGAAAAGTCATGCTCCATTTTTGCACAGAAAAACATAGAGACATAAGCATGACTTTTCTGGTGACCCAATAGAAAGTCAGTCTAATGATTGTGCAGAATATTCATGTGAAAAGAATGAGCCTAGTTTACAAATCTACTGAAGTAAATGAACCAGAATATCTAGAATGAGGAAGGAAGAGAGGTGACTAATAAAAACTATTTTTAATTAGAAGCGCTTAAGAGTAAGAAGGGAGACTGGAGGGGAAGAGAATTGTTTAGACTGGTCTCTCATTTATGATTTCTATAAATTACAATATTGAATCATTGAGATTTCTGAGTTTTAAGGATGTCAATAGTGTGAAATGAAGGAGAGAATACAAAAGAAAATGTAAGCGGGGAAGTTGTGGCAATGAAGAAGTCAGTGACATTCCAGAGCAGAGATGGAATGTAAGTTTCACCAGCTGCTGAGAGAAAGTGAGTAGTGGTGGCTGTTGATGGCTGCTTCTTTTCACCTTTGCCTCTGCTGGAGCTCAAGAAATGCTACCCAAAAGTATGATATAGTGGCATGCTCAGTACTTTGAATTGAAGGCGATCAGAAGACCTCAGAAGTTCTTTGACATTCTTTATCCCTCCTGTCTCTTACTCTTCCTTCTCCCTAAAGTGAGTCATAGAAACTAGAACTCCTTTCTCTAAAGCAAGCCATGAACCCTAGAAAGGTCACACTCTTCCTTTTCCTTTGAAGATCTTCTTCTCAGAAGAGTCTGCTCCATACTGGTTGGAAGAAATACTACACAGAGAGACCAGGAAGAATCTGGAGAGGCCTTGCTGGGTGTCCTACCTTGGTCTATTATCAGATTACACCTTTTGTCCAATCACATTTCTACATAGTCTTCTATACTTCACTGAACCTAAGTATGAAAACGGTTTTCCCTGGGTCTTTGGGCCTTCATTTCTGAAGGATCCCATGTCATATAAAACTTTGATTAAAGACCAGCAGATGGTGTAATAGTTATGTCTCTGGATTCCCATATAGTTGACTGCCGTTTGAGTCCTAGACCTGGTGGCTTAAAACTCATGCTGGGTGCATGCATGTGCTTGTTCAAGATCCTGGGAGGAGAATGGAGGAGAAGGGATTGTGGCATGGCCATCCTCCCAGAGGATGATTTCTGGCTTTCTTTCTGTCTGTCTCTCAGGTGAGTGCACATACCCTATAGTAAAAATCTCTCTAAAAAAAAGATTAAATAAGTTTGTTAGGCTCCTATCTTATTAACTTGCTTTTTTTACAGAAATGTTAGCCGTGACCCTTATGATGGATGAGGAAAGGGGGCCAGAGCACTGAATCCAGGGGCCACCTCTGCTTGGGTTTAAAACCAGGATTGACTGCAAGAAGAACTCCAGAACTTACATCCTGTCATCTTGAAACATTACAGAAATCAAATAAAATAAATCTTCCTTTCCAGAAGTCTTAATTAAGTCTCATTTCTCATCCACTATGGGCACAAATTGCCATGTCAGGAAGAATGTGACTAAATTTGATTTAATCTGGTTGTATGCCCTAACCTGAGGGATGGTTTTGAACCCAATGAGCTGAGAAGGGAGGGAAAAGGAATAAATGCTAGAGAAAGGAAGGTGAAATGATACTGAAAGGCAGTGACTCTTACATGTGCACTACGGATAGAAACAAAGATAGATTGCATGATGTTTTGGAGGAGAAAGCAAGAATGAATTGGAAGATGTGAAATAGCACAAAGTCTGGACATGAAAGAAAAAAAAATAGAAATACAGCAAGTAAATAGAGGTAAGGTTAGAGTACTGTTTTGCCAAATGTTTTCAGTTCAGTTTTTCTGCTGCTATAACTGAATGTCACAGATTGGGTAATTTATATGTATAAAGTTTATTCAGCTCATCATTTAGGAGGCCAAGGGGCCACAATTGATGGTAGCCTTTTTTGCTGATGGAGACATCTTGCAGAATCAATGTAGCATAGGGTATCACACGGTGAGAGGACGAAGTGTGTCTGTCTGATTTTTCTCTTCTTGTAAAGCCAACAGGATTCAGTCATGGGAACCCCAACCCAATGACCTTATCTAGTCCTAAATGCTCCACTGCTTAATACCATAGTCAAATTAAGCTTCTACCCCCCCTTTTTAAGAACTATTTTATTTTACTTTACTTATTTATTTATTTTTAATTTTGAACAGAGTGGGAAAGAGCAAGAGAAAGAGAGAGAAAGTTACAAAGCAAGCTGTCAAGTCTGAGACTCAAACCACGGTTGGCCATGTGACGCCCTTCACCACTATGCCACCTACTGGCCTGTTTCCACCCTTTTAATACCACCACAATTATAAATTAATTTCAATATCTGAATTTCAGGAAGAGACATCCAAACCACAGTACCAGATAAAGGAACCTGCGCATGTATGAATCAGAGGAGAGATTCACACTTTAATGTGGATGCAAGGCTTCTTGTTTAAAAAATATAGATTCTGATTCTGGACATATGAAGGTAGAGAATGCCATTCTACTTTTCTAACAAGGTCGCAAGGCCCTTAGTTCACAGACTTCACCTTGAGAAGCAAGAACATAGAGAATTAGGTGACAAAGGATGAAGTTTAAGATGTGACCAAAAAAAAAGGTGAAATGAAAACTGATTTCTGACAGAGCTTCAGTTTGGCCTCCCGTATGACTCTCCTCAGCAGACAAGGCAGCACTGTGGAGTAATGTTGGAATGTTACAATGTTCTTTGATGAATACTAGGATATTCTTATCGAGGATTCATCTAGCATAAACATTAGCAAGAAGACTGAGCCCTGGCCTGTTACCCTCTTGTCCTTTCCACACTCTCAGAGCTGCTACACTGTTCGTGTAACAGCTGTGCCCACACTCAGACTATGTGACACAACACTGTGTAAAGCAGGAGGTCGGTCTGCCATAGCAGTCTTAATGAGAACATGACTTCTGTTTGTGTCTGTGTGTGTGAGTGTGTGTACGTACATGTGTGTGTTTGACTCTTTTGACAACCTAGTAGCTAACCACAAATTTTCAGTCACATTGTTAGTGGTTCCCTCATGATTTAATTTTCAGTCAGTCACATAAATAATGAAACTGAGTAAACTTGGGCTTCACAGTCTTCTTTCCATAACTCAGAAATCTGAAAACCATATAAATTTGCCAAGTAATGAGGTGTCAGCACCTTAGGGTGACAATAGTAAAAAGTACCTCATTAAAGTAAGCAAGTAATCATTAGTGAAAATTTATTTCTGCAATTTTTGACCTGAAACAAAATTATGTCAGTTTTTCCCTGTAGATCCTGACTTCAGCAATGACTCTGTGAACATTGTGGTATTGTGACATTTTCAAGAAAGTCTTTCAACAAAGTTTCAAAATGCCTTTAGAAACAAATTCAACATCCCCAGTGTCTCAATTTACTGTTAGAAAATAACATATTTTGATAAAATTTGCTTTGCCTTAGATTTTATTTTGATATATTATTATATAGTTATCAATTCTCAGAAAATGCAATTTTCTTCTAAGTGTCTTAAATACCTGCTAAAATTTGAGTAGAATACTTCCTCTTTAACTCTCTCACAGCTCTTCAGTCCATTTAATGCTCATCTTACTGCCTTAGAAACAGAAAAATATAATGGAAGCCAGGAATATGTCTCTGAGAGCCTGGTTCATTCTTGGCCCTGCAAACAAGTTCTTCTTTTTCAAAAATCTATACTGTCACTAAATTCCCCTTCTCTTTCCTCCTATTTCTCCTACTTCCCATGGTAAACCTTTGATTTTCTTCACCTGGAATTTTTTTTTTATTGTTATTTTTCAGTGATACTCTATATCCAGTCTTTCAACTTCAGTTTATGTTACCTCCTCAGAGAGATTTTCTTCACCTGTCTTTGTTCATTTGTTTACTTGTTTACTTTCTGTGTCCTCTTTAAAATGCCTATGCAAAAGCTCAGGTGGATATTCTCCCTTGTTTTGGATCATAAGCCAGAGCCCAGAAGTATATTGCAGTATACTGTAGAGAATTTGCTCTCATGAAATGTGTTGAATAATTATAAAGAGGAGAAAGGAATAAGCCAAAACCTCTTTTAAAGTAGCAATTAGCTCTTTATTTTTTATTTTGTATATATCTCAACCTTATAACTCATTGTTTGCATGCAGTAGGCATCAATAAATATAGGTTAAGTAAGCAAATATATTAACAGAAAAGTATCTACAGATGTGGAGAATTTCACTCTCAGTAGCCACAGAACACAGAAGAAGAAGTAAAGACCAGAAAGTCATGGGTAATAAAGTATGTGTATCTACCAACCACAAGTACCCTTTTGATTTTGGTTGGTATTTGAAAGGCTTTTCCCTGGTCTTTCCAAACATACCCTGCAAATCCTTTACCGAGAGTCTTATCTAAAAAACTCTGGCTGTGAAAAAATTATCTAATTTTCTCCAGGGTTTCTGTTTGTATCAACCTGAGCTATTGTGCTCAACAACTTCTCTGTTGCACTCTAGGGGATCACCCTCAGCAAAGCATACAGATACTTAGAAAAACCATGGTCTTTTCACCACACTAAACTACTTTCCTGCTACTTTACTGATCATGACCAATGGCCGCACTTGGACACTCCAGTCTCACTCTTTTCCACTTTTCATTTAGAACCGGATCTCTGATCTCCTTCCTTCCTTCCTTCCTTCCTTTCTTTCTTTCTTTCTTTCTTTCTTTTAGAGGTTTCTGCTATAGGGCATGTTAGGGCACGTGCCCTCACCAGAAAGACAGAGAGAGACAGAGAGACAGAGAGGCAGAAAGCGAGAAATCACCCACCAGGGCAAATGGCCACACTGTAATCCCTTCTCCTCCATTCTCCTCTCAGGATCTTGGGCACACATGCACACACGCCTGGTGTGAGTATAAGCCACCAGATCTGACACTCGAACAGTGGTCAACTACATGGGAGTCCAGTGACATAGCTATTACTCCCACTGCTGGTCCTGTGATCTGATTTATTTCTCAAACAGCTAGTTTGTGATTAAGTATTGAGACCCTGAATCCAATTGTTAGGGTCCATGCCTGACTTCCCCTAGAAATGTGTGGCTTTGAGCAAGATATATAAGCTCTTAAAAATTCCTATATAACATGAACATAATAATATTTAACTCCTGGGAGTTAAATATTATATAATATTATATTAATAATATTATAAAACTATTTTTTAATGAAATAATTTCATATAAAATATTTACACTATTATTTGGAACAGAATAAAGACTGGATATTAGCTGACTATTTTAGCTATTATCATTATCAACCTCATATTTATTTTTCAGTTACTTAGGGAAATCCTCAGGTATTTGAAACAAGTAGAGAGAAAAAAAAACAATCGTGTTCTTCTTCCCTCAAGGTCATTCAGAAGCTGTGAATATTACTCTTTCCTGAGAGAACAGGATGAGAAAGAGAAAGTACTCTTCTCTTTTCCATACAATATACTGGAATTCCCAGGAGTGAGAAAAGCTTCCTCAGAGTAGTACTGTGGAGAACCTAGTGGGTTTTTTCTGCAGTGGTAAGTGGTTCTACTCCAATTTTTTTTCTGTAGCAAATGACTTTTCAAAGCATTTTGCATCAATAGTTAGATGTGTTAACATTGTGAGATGGCAAGGTCATTGAAATAAATAGAAATAAGAGAGAAGGATAACAATCACAAGGAAAAGGGATGAATCTGCAATTAAATTAGCATTTAACAACTCATCAAAAATGTAATTATTATGTCAATATTACTAACACACTCTATGTAAGAGACACAGGGAAAGAAAAAGAGTATAGGAAATACACTATAATAAAGACCAAAGGCCAAGATTTATAAAAGGATAGTTTCTGATAATAGCTTGTAAAATGTCTCACTCCCATCTTTACTTGAAAAAGTAGTGTAGTCAAACAATGTATTCATGAAGTTAGTCCAAAATACTCTATTTCCTTACCTTGCTTTGAATACTTTTATTATATAATATATTTGTTTACTTTCTTATTGGCATTAAGGAAGTCCTGTGACCACGGAGAATTGTTTATCTCATTTAAAGCTGTATTTCTAGCTAAATATTTGTGGAATAAATGAATATGCCTTAAAATCTGTGGAAGTACTGAGGTGGCATACATTCACAAGCATAGATAGAAGCTAGAGAAATGACTAGCTGAATTCAGTATAAACAACACTGTCAAAATTAATGGAGTATGTATTTCAAGTAAAATCCATTAAGTAAAAAACAAACAAAAAAAACAAAACAAAACAAAAAAAAACCACTGTGGTATAATATAAATCTTAGAAGAGCTTTAGGTTTCCGAGTTGGTTCTGCCGTCAAATTTGAAACTTCACGCAAAAAGAAAATGACTTTCACATGCTCCAAATAACATAGATCATAATATAAGACTTTTTGCTACTGTTTTTGATTCAGTTCACTAAAAATAATGCCTTGCTTACTACTTATTCGACTCAGATCATTTGTTCTGTGGGTAGTTATGGAGGAATAGTAAGAAGAAAGGTAATAGAATAAGACAGTCAGTGCTTTTAAACAGATCTTTATACCTAAAAGGCTATTAGTGAAGAGCAGAGAAGAGGACAGAGTAAGTGCTGAGGTCATTTTTTCATTCTATTACTATTTACAGAAAAAAAAAAAAGAAAAGTAATAAATGACTTTCCTCTTCTGATTCTCTAATCTGCAAAATGAAACTGTTAAGATCTCAAAGCAGAATCTACCAAAAATTGTAGAAAATAATAAAGTTACTTACAAGCAAGTATTTCAAAACCTCAGTTGTTAATTTGTAAGTTGAAGTATTGTGATGTTAGGCTTTTTAGTTAGAGCTTATGGAAACATAAAATTAAGCAGATACAAATATCGACCTAGTTGCATTCATTATTTCATTGGCTCAGAATACAATTTGTTTTAATAATGGGCTTCCTTCACTCAAGGGCTCAATGAAAAGCACAAGCTGCAATTTTCGTGTTTTTTATTTGCCTAGGAAAAGACTGGAGTCATTTTACTCTCATGAAAGATGAGCAGCATTAGGATAAGTTTGTGATTAAAGGCTCATCAAGGATATTTGACTGTTGTCTGAGTAGTTAGACATTTAACATCATTTAAGATGATCTGAAGAGAAATAATGAAAATCAATTAGCAGGTACATCTTTTAAATTTTTTACATTGGATTCCATAGCTGAACTATCAATTGCAATTTATGTTAATACTTTTAAATAAAATTATGATTTAAAATTCCTGATTCAGTATAAAAGTATCAAACTTGGAACCAGCAGTTAGTGTAATGGCTATGTCGCTGGACTCCCATGTAGTCAACTGCAGTTCAAGTCACGGACCCGGTGGCTTAAACTCATGCCGGGAACATGTGCGTGTGTGCCTGAGATCCCGAGAGGAGAATGGAGAAGGGATTGTAGCATGGCCATACCCCCTGGGGAGTGATTTCTTGCTTTCTGTCTCTCTCTATCTGTCTGGCGAGTGCACGTGACCTTTAGCAAAAAAAAAAAATTAAATTAAATTAAAAAAAAAATAAAACTCTCTAAAAAAAGAAAAAACAAGTATCAAACTTCACATTTGTTCTTGGCCAGAATATAGTCTACTCTAGATCTGACCTTCTTTGCAGCATTCTAATATTTGGACAGCAAATCTCTTTCCACAATATACAAAAACTGGATTACAGTGTACCACATCAGCAGAAAAAATACGTGAGCTTTTGGGAAGCCTTAGTAACCACAAAACATACAGTAATTAACATGAACAGAAAGTTAAAGGATCATTTTGTGGCAGGGTCAAACAAGGGAGAAAAAAAGATTGTCCACTCACATTTACTTTTATGTAATAAAAAAGCACGCATTTATTACAAATGATCAAAGTAATTTTTTAATTGTGATTTCTGGTCAGTAGACCTTTATATTCTATGTATCACAGCATGAAAACTTAACTCTAACAACTCTTGTCTTTAGGAGAGAACTAGAAATGAACCAGTGCACGCAGTAAAAAGTGAATCATGGGTTTTAAATAGACTGACTCTTCCACTGGGACAAATAATTACCAGGAGAAGGTCAGGCCCACGGTGATATCATCAAAAAGATGAATTATGGAAGCCCATTTCCTTGGATAACAGTATTGGTCACTGGCTTTTTTCGTGTGAGAGGCAGCACCACACAGTAGAAAGATTTAGGATGGACATGAGAGCCTTTGAGTTCTGAATCACACTCTGCCAATTTTTTCTGGGGCAAATTACTTCACTTCCTTTGAGGTCCATTTTTCCCATTGGCAAAAATGGTGGTAATAACTCTTGCTCCAAGGTTTGTTATAAGGATTAGAAGAAAGCATCTGGCATCATCTCATACATAATTGACATTCAATAAACATTAGTTTTCTCTTTTCCTTTTCTAAAAGTACAAAGCAATCCAAGAGAAGCTGAGTGTTTTCCACACTTACTGCATAAAAACTTGAACGTTTCAAGCATATGTAGCTTGAGTTTGGCCATGACTGAGTTTTAGTAAGGGGAAGTTTTATTTGTGCTTTGAAATAATCAATTCAAATATTCTTATGGACATAATAACCACTTTCTACTTCCCAGTTTAATTTCCTATAGCTATGTAAACCAACCTGCTAAAATAGGTGAAAACCACTTTATTTAGTACATATGATATAGTAAAGTCCAAATTCTCCTCATGTTTGCCTTATTAGAAGGAAGATAACATAGAATTTTTAGACAGAAAATAAATTCTGGCCATAATTCTGCATCATGTGAGTATCTCTTCTGAAGTGATACTGCCCTCAATATGGTAGACACATTCCAAAGCAAAGGAGGAATAATGAAGACATTGTTGTTTAGTTTGGATTTTTAGATTTCTGTTTTAGGGTGTGAGCACTTACCAGAGAATAAAGTTCTTAGGGTGTGATTTCTCTCTCTCTCCCTGGGAAGTGCATGCACACAAAGGAGATGGCTATGATACAATTCCTTTTCCTCCATTCTCCTCTTGGGATTTTGAGTATGCACAAGTCTGGAGTGTTTCTCAAGCCAACTGTCTAGAACTTAAACTGCACAGTTGGTCATGTGGGATTCAGCTGCCTTAACCTCATTCCTTCTGCTGTCCCTAAAATAATGAAGACACTCTTCTTCTTTTCCTAAACTTCACCATCCAACCTAAGCAAAGTACATTAAAAGCTAATTTAGTCTCTCTGCAAAGGATCAATAATGTGCTAAGTTAGAAAACTATTGCCCAAATAGCAAACCTTAAGACACATAACCCGCCCCACCTCCCCAAGGATGGATACTCTGCTTCTCCTCACTTCTCTGTATCTACTGCACTGAGAAACAGGTTCCCAACAAATGCTTATTGGGTGAGTTAGTGAGTGAACAGATGATCCAGAAAAACTTCCAAAAGTTTAAATAAGAATCTGTGAAGGTAAATCAGTTGGTTGGCACTGACTGAAATCATAACTAAAGAAATCATAAGAAAGCGAGAACTGTGCAGTACGATACCACAGAACTGTGCAGGGGGTGGGGGGGTAAGTGCACTTGTGCTCTTGAGGAAAAGGATGAGATGTTTAAAGTAATATATCTAGAAAAATGAAAGCTGCATAAAACCCCTGGAAATGGTACCAGATGTTGAATTTGAGTCAAGCTGGGAATACATAGTGAAGACAGCACTTGCCTTCAGGGAGTTCATAATCTAATGCAAAAGATTAACCCATAAACGACCTAAAATGAAGATCAGGCTTGGGTGCAAATTATAAACTGAATTTCAAGTACCTGTAGTCAATATAAACACACATGTGTATTTGAAGATTGGCTTGAGAGTATGGGTCAGGAAAGAAAAATCTAAATTGAAGATACAGCTTTGGAAGCTGATGGCATAGGACTGTGTCTTCAGTAGAAAGTATAGAGTAGATTGAGAAAGAGTGAGCCCATGAAAGCTTCAAAATAAAATTTGGTTTATTTTATGTAAGGGATAGATAGAGGGAGAGAAATCTACACAAGAAACTAAGTAAATATGGTAGGAAAAAAAAGTAGAAAAAGAGTCTTAGCTTCTATAGTACAGTTGGTAGTATGCTAGATTATGGAGCTGGAAGCCACATGCCAAATGCAGTGTGAGTCCCTGGTCTGGTCAAAAACATGCTAGATATGCGTGCCAATGCCCAGGTTCCTAGAAGGCTGGAGGACTGAGGTAAGAGATCAAAATGTGGCCAAGTCCTGTAGAAAATGCTTCTCTCTTTCTCTCTCTCTCTTTACTATTGCTGTCACTTTCATTCTTCCTCATTCATGCATTCTATCGTGAATTGGAAAAAAAAATGAAAAGAGAAAGAGGGGAAACTAGGACACAGTAATGTCAGGTAATAAAAGTTTCAAGGAGAGGTTCAAATACTGCAGAAAGATCAAGCAAAACAAAGATGAAAGTGGATTTATTGCAATTGCAACCACTTTGAGACCTTGGTCAAAGTAGATTCCTTTGTGGCATAATGAAAGCAGAAATGGTTCAATTAATTGATAAAGTTAGTAATTCACTGAATGGAGAGAGGGATCTCATTCACAGACAATTAAAGAGTAAAATGTTGATTTGTGAGTGCAGAGTTTGTTAGGAACTACACAAATGTCCATGTGACTATAAAGAAATATTACTAAAAATAAAATTTTTACCTACCTATGAGACCAATACCATGTTTTAGGGAATAGGTATTGGATGTAAGGACTTTTAAAAGAGACTTTTAAAGAAGATTAGAAAATAAATTTGGAGAAAATAAGTAAATAGATAAAGTCTGCTAAGTGATTATAATTTTGTTTCTTCATTCTGGATCCATTTTATATGTTGGCGTGATTGTAGAAAATCACAGCAAACTAATGAGAAATTCCGAAGTTACAATGCTGCGTGAAGGTCATAGCCAGAAAAGCTGGTTCCAGGTATCAGTAAATCTTTGTTTTCGTTTCTCTTGAAACTAGAGATGAAACGATGATGCATTCTGAAAGCAGTGAACCAGGGCAAAGAACATGTAAACAGCTGTTTTCTAACTAGTGAAGAGATGAAGAACACCATGGCCATTCTAGCATTAAAATTAGATTTTTTTTTAAGTTCAAGGACTAACATATTTAGTTCATTTGGTGAGGAAAGCACTGACCTACTTTCTGTAACTATGCTCAATTAGAAAACAAGTGAACCTTACATTTCAGATTTTTTTCTCCTATGAAAAGTGCTTATTCACAGAACACCTTTTTAATTTTTTTCCAAAAGTAAAGAATATAATTAAGAAGTTGTGTTTAGTTTAATTTTGATGAAAAGTTTATAATCTTTATTTATGCATAACATACTTCTAAATAAAAGTTTAATTCTTCCAACTGCTTATTTAACAGGTTTCAGGTCCCCTACCCTAAATCCATAGTCCCTTGTTGGGAGTTGCCTGGCGTAGGCAGAGAAAGCCTGTAAGACTCTTGAAAGCAGATGGCTATGTCCTCAGGGCTTCACAGATGTTCAAAACATTCTTACCAAACTAAATTAAGCCATATACAAAATAATATTGACCAAAATTTCATTTACTCTTGTCATGATGTAATCCTATTAAAAAAAAAAATCCCTTAGCACTTAATAAACTTGAAAGACTCAACAGCTATTGATCTTGAAAATAAGTTTTGTTTAGACACATCTGATTGATTGACAAAGTTATCTATATTCACACAAACAGGAAAATTTCAGTCCAGATGCCATGAACTCAATGCCCAGGAGCCCCTGGAAGTAACATAAAAGAAGGAAAACGTTCAGGTATAAAGACTAGAGATACTTGTACCTGAAGGGACAGCCAGCAGCAACATGACTCCAGGATACCATGATGCCTGGGCTCTGGTCCCAGATCACGTGAGTTTTCAAGAGAAGTCAGAAATATGGATTTTGAGGCTAAATCTCCCAGTTTTAAAAATGTTAACTCAATTGCTTTTTAAGGTACCATATGGTTGACAGCCTCTAATCTAGGTAGAAACTTAGCAATGAGTCTGTAGACATCAAATTCATTAAAGGAGTGAAAAATTAGACGGAATGGATTATGTGTTCGGTCTGTGTCATCTGAATTACAAATAAACTTCTCACTGGGGAAGATATAAAATACATTCAGCACAGCTGTGGGAAGAACTATTGTCAAATTCTCTTCCTTTTCTCCTTTCAGCTGCAAAGGTCAGTAATGCTACTACAATCTGAAAGTTGAACATCACCATCGAGCACATGTAACCTACGGCAAAAACCTCTAAAAAAAAAACCACGTGCATAATTCATTACTGCAGCTGAGACTGAAAGACCCATCATCCTGCAGCACGAATACATTATAAACTATGACATACAGTGAAAATTAAGTTAAAATACACTTAACTCAAGTGAAAAGGTTAAAATGTGATTATTATTAGAAACACCCACCTGTTTATTCTCGCTGATACAATTGAACAAGTCACTGTTGTGTTACATAAATTTTATGGAGTAACATTGTTAGATTAGGGGAGCACATGTTTCTGCAGTTTACTCACCACATATTCATTAAACACAGCTGGGCTGTAGGTATCATTATTGGTCCATCGCCTGAGAAATGCATCAGGATCCATTTCTGGGTCAAAGCACCCAGGATTTGGAACACCACACATGGTGCCAACTTTTTGTCACATTTCAGAGAAATGATTTAGTTGTGGGTTTTTCCCTGACAAAGACTGTCGGCCTGTACTATGCAATATTTTCAAGAGCAGATTTTAATAACTGTGTGTTTAGGTGAGTGTGTGGGTGGAGGGGGGTTGTTTCTCAGCATAGTATAAAACAAATGACCCAATTAGTTACAATATGATCTTGCCTAAAAAAAATGAGGCATTTATAATTCAGGTAAACCCTGAAATAACCTTTTTATCTTCTCTGCAGTAACTTGATGATACAATGTAGAATTATCTGTACCGAGGGATTCTATTAGACTTTTCAGCTTCTCTATCCCTGCTCATAGCATAGTGTCTGGCACAGAGTAGACTACCAAAAATATTTATGGAGGGAAAGATATAAGAAAGAAATAAGAAAGAAAAGAAAGAAAGAGAGAGAGAGAGTGAGAGAGAGAGAGAGAGAGAGAGAGAAAGAGAAAGGAAGAAAAGAAAAAACGAAGGAAGGAAGGAAGGAAAGAGAAAGAAAAAGAAAGAAAGCCTTAGATATCAAGCATGAAAGACAACACTTTTATAGAAGCGAATCTCAGACTTTAGTAGTCTTAAAGGAGATATTAAAGAAATGCCCTAAAAACACTTTTAGCCTTTGTGGAAGAATATATTTCTTTTGTATTATTTGGTACAAGGTATATATTTGGACTTACTTTCACAGAAAATATTGTACAATTTCAATTGTACATAAAATTCATTAGACTTTACTGATACTTAATTAAACAAGTAATTAAGGCATTTTCTATTTCACCTGCTATGTTCAAGGTGTCATCCTATTTTTCTCTCTGTGTAGCACTAAATCAGCACATCAGCTTATGGTGTCGCAGATCTGGTTAAAAGGGGCTACAATTGAATAAATAGTCACGATTACAGCACAACAACATAGTCAAGGCCTTGATATATGCTTGCAGTTCAACATACCCTCATGAAACTTTCAGGGTTGTTAGCTCTAAGTTTAGTAATGTTTAAACCCTAAAACTTGGATCATCCATTCACTTATTGTGTAATCAGCACAGTGAAATCCAAATCAGACAGGCAGAAAACTAAAATAAGATAAAATAAAAGGGGGGACATGTATGCACACTTTACTGATGTCCTGAAGTAAAGCTGGCTACAATTGGTGTCAAGAAATACTATCAGAATTATATTAGGGGGTCTTCTAAAGTTCATGGAAAAGGCCTATTACAAAAAAAAAATCTACTCATGGGTTTCAAACTTTTTGGAACCAAAGTAAATTTTACTTTAATTCCATTTTGCCGCTAATCTTTTGAACTCCCCTTGTAAATCACTCAATTTCTTAGCTTTCCTTTTTTTCTGTGATGAGTTTATTCACTAAAATCTCTTTACATGTGGTAGCTAGATGGCCCCAGCAGCTTCAGGCTAAGTTTCTTCCATCTTAGCAAGTCTAGTATGAGAGATCTTTCCTAATAATACCTTAAAGAGTTTGATTCATAAGGCATGGAGTCTACAGTCAAGATTACATGTAGCTTCCCCCACCTCCACATGACACAGTGTTAATGCATGCAAGTGCCCTACAAGGCTGAAAGCCATATGGCCAACCACAGGTTGGGATCCTTGGGCTGGCCTGAAAATATGCCAGGCAAGGGAACCAGCAGTTAGCATAACGGCTATGTCACTGGACTCCCACGCAGTCGACCGTGGTTCGCGTCCCGGACCCGGTGGCTTAAAACTCACGCGGGGTGTATGTGCATGCGTGCCCAAAATCCCAAGAGGAGAATGGAGGAGAAGGGATTGTGGCGTGACCATCCCCGCAGGGGGTGATTTCTCGCTTTCTGTCTCTATGTCTCTCTCTCTGTCTGTCTGGTGAACACACACTCCCTATAGAAAAAAAAAAAAAAAAAAAAAAATATATATATATATATGCCAGGCAAATGTGTACACCTAAGATCCAGAATAGATGGAAGGCTGAAGCTGAAGAAAGAGGATTAGAGCAAGACAGCAAGACACCCCTATGTGGGTGTCTTAAAATAAATAAGAAGAAAGGAAAAATCGGGAAAGGTGGTTTCCCCAAAGGAAGGTCAACGTACTGTTGTATCAGAAGGAAAAAACAAAACAAAAAATAAGGATATTAGATAGACATAATGCAACAGCTGTATGCTATGTCCTTATTTTATATTTGTGTGGGATTTCAGAAGTCAGAACTATTGATATATATTTGAATTGTTCACAGGAAAATTCATTGTTTTGTTTTAAATGCTCTTTAAAAAAAAATTGGAGAGGTTTTTGCTATAGGGCATGTGCACTCACCAGAAAGACAGAGACAAAGAGACAGAAAGCGAGAAATCACCACCCCCCCAAGGGGGATGGCCACACCACAATCCCTTCTCCTCCATTCTCCTCTCAGGATCTTGGGCATGCATGCACATGCACCCAGTGTGAGTTTAAGCCAACATGTCCAGGACTCGAACCACGGTCAACTACATGGGAGTCCAGAGATATAGCCATTATGCCAACTGCTGGTCCAACAAAAATATTTTTTAAACCTAGAATACAGGTCATTTTTATTTATAAAAATTTACCATTAAAATGAACAAAGAAGTAGGCAGTTACGCCTTCCATATCATTGTGTGATACTTCACGGTATTAGCTTAATGATACAGCTCCCCTTTTCAAATACTAACAGTGAGTCAAAGATCCGCTATTGCCAGTTAGGCACAAATATAGGAACAGGTAGATTTGGTAAGTACGACTGTTCATGAGCATAAGCAATAAATGACTTTACCACTAGATAATACATCTGAATGACAACAAAAATTTTACTTGCTGGACATAAATTTTCTGTCTTTAAAGAACAAATAATCCATTGCTTAAATAGCAATTCTGAGTCTGCATCACTTTGACTTTATCTGCCATAGCAAAAAGAATAATGAGCACAAAGTCAGAATATCTTGGCTTCAATAAAATTACTACAGCTGTAAAACTCAGATAAGTAACTATTCTCAAAGAATTACTCAATAGCCACAAAAGATAGAATGTAAAAACCATTTATAAGTTATAAAACATAGATTCATGAAACAAAAGTTTTTCACATATAATGTATTTATAATTTTATGCCTCACAGAAATTCTTAGCTGGTATGCTTTATTATTATTTAATAATTTTGTTCCAATGAATTTATTTCTCCTTACCACTTATTAAGTCTTCACTTAATAAGTTTCATTATGTACCTGAATGATTTAAATTGTCCCATGGATTGAACTTTTGGCAGTGCAGAGAGAATAAGAAATGCCAGCTGTAGACATGAAAATAAAGTTGTTGCTGTGTTTAACTATTTAACTCATTATTTAAACACACTTGATTGAATCAACCTATATGATTCTCAATACATCTTCATTTTATATAAAACAAATTCAATTTTCCAGATAAGAGAAATAAATTATACAAAGCATTTCCTAAATTAAATATGAAAAAAGAGTTAGAGAGTGGGTGAGTAGTAAAACACAACATTCTGCAAGGCAATCTTACATGGAAGAAGATTCCCAATTACATCTGAAGACCTCCCAGTGTACAGTAGGCACAAGCCTGCCAATGACCCAGTGCTCACTGGATCTCGGGTTGGATCATGACATCTAAACCTTCTTGGGGATAGTATCTCTCTCTCTTCTCTCTCTCGCTTATGGAATAAATAGATAAGTAAACTTCAAAAATGTGAAAAAAGAATTACCGAACTGAAAAAAAATAAGACTGAAAATTCTGAGTCTGCATCACTTTGCAGTCATGTCTGCTTAAAAGTGCTATGCACTAGTCTGTAGATTTTTTCATGAAGGTTCTATCAAATTATGAAAGGTTATGTGCAACATTATTTGAAGACTATAAGTGATAAACATGTTTGCAAGAGAAAAAGAAATAGGAAGAATAAAGCCTTCAAATTATTGGGTCATTGGAAAAGTCAGGACATACTTTATCTGCATTTTTCTGTGCAAAAAATGTGTCCTTACTCTTCCAATGACCCAATAAAATGTCTCACATGCACATGGCTATTATACTGAACTAAAAACCATGATAATGCAACATGCGTTGGCATCCAAACATATACTGATTCTCAAATCAGAATAATTGTACCTGCAAGTAGAGAGATAAGTCTTACCTGGAAATGTAGGCCTTCTGTTGAGTTTAGTTGGCCTTGTACCATGACATGTCAGTGAGAAATAAGTCAAGTAATACAATATTTTCTCATTCAAAGGCTTGGAAGATGTACTGCTACTGGCAACATAAACTTTTACAAGAAAATGTGTTAATATTTCTATGTTTTTTTTTTTAAATATATGGCCTTTTATACTTTTTCTTAAACTTCACTTCCTTATTTTCCAAACAAGGTTATCTGTTTATTATCTGTTTCTTTTTTAGCTGTTATTTATTATATCTCTTTATTTACTATCTTTAATAATAAATATCTATTGGGAATAAAGCACTCCCAGTTGAGGAAAAATTTATAATATTATTCCCATCATACAAAATGTCATTTTAATTTGCATTTCGAATACTTTTACTGAGTTGGAGTCCCTTGAGCTTCAAGTTTACTTTGACATCTGCTTAATTCATCTGCTTAATAACCAAGTTATGATGAAACAGTTGCGCTGTCAAAAGGAATGATCAGTGCTGTACTATTCTTAGTTGAATTGCATTCTGCTTCCTGCCTTCTAGACTTTCATAGAAATCTAACTAATGAAGAATACAAACAAGCATTTGGGGTACAGAATCATAAAATACTTTTAGACGGTCTAGCTGGCCAGTTACTCAGCTACATTCTTAAAGATGTCAAGAATTTGTATAAAATGAGAAACTCCCAGTTTATGACCTCGATGTTTCTTTTTTCTTAACTCAAATATGTACAAATACCTATCTTTGGTAAGTTGCTATATAAAATACTTGTGTTAGGTATTTCCAGAGAAATTTTATAACTTTTTTTCTATTTCTGTGAAGAATGTTACCTGCAATTGGATCAGAATTGCGCTAAATATGTAAATTATTTTGAGTAGAACTGACATTTTGATTATATTGTTTCTTCCAATCTGAGGACACAGACTGTCTTTCCTTTCATAGTTTTTCTTGGAGAGATCTTTCATCTCTTTGGTTAGGTTTACTCCTAGGTATCTTATTCACTCTGAGGCTATTATAAATGGGATCACTTTCTTCAGCTCTGTCTCAGTCTGTTCATTGTTAGTGTATAAAAATGCAATACATTTTTGTATGTTAATTTTGTATCCTGCTACTTTAATAAAAAATGTAAAGTTCTCTGTTGAAAAGGAACATATTATATGCATCATGATGGGGACTTTATGTGAAATGTAAAATTAATCTGAACATTTTTTAAAAAGATATCACAAAATATTTGTGTTAGTATTCTAGTTAATGACATTATCATATATCTTATATATTAGTTCCAATAAAATTGAATTTTAAATGAATGACCATTTATGGAGACCTATCCTGTACAAAATTTTACTGAATATACTTTCATGGATGAAGACTCATTTAATCCACAAAGTAAATCAACATTATTACTACAACCATTTAACAAACCCATTCATAGAAAATCAGAAAGGGCTATTATTACTACAACCATTTATCAATCCCATTCATAGAAAATCATCTCCCCAAGGAGTGGCCTGGAGAGACTCAAATCACAAACCCTAACTTTAAGACCAATATTCTTCTCACTGTATTACATTTAATGCAATAAATGATAACCATCTTGGACACTAGATATTGAGTATTCTTTATGTCATACATGTGTCCTAATTGCCTCAAGCCTGTGAAATTATTCCTGTTTCTCAGTTAAGTAAATCGATGATCAAATAGGTGAAGCAGGAAGCTAGCAGGTGGCATGGAGCTTAAGGCACTGGATCCCATATGGCCAGCTGCATGGCTCAAGTGTTGGACTTAATGGCTTGAGAATCACACCAGGGGCATGTATGTATGTGCATCCCCAAGATTCAGAGAGGAGACTGGAAGAGAACGGACTCTGGTGTGAGCATCCCCTCTGGGGGGAGTGAATTTCTCACTTTCCCTTTCTCTCTCTGACAAGCCTATGTGCCCTATGGCAAAAACTTAAAAAAAAAAAAAAAAAAAAAAAGCTGTATCAGTTACTCAAAGTCACCCAATAGGTACATGATGGAGAAACAGAGATTTCAATTTAAGCAATGCACCTGAACTAGATATTTAAACTCTTCCTTCCAATCGCGATCCAAAACACACAGAACTATACCTCAATCTATGTGAAATCATTAGACTACAAGTCAGGATCTATCATTTTGAGGTTATCATTAAAGATTTCTTTTTCATTGCTTCATGTGTTTGAAATGTGGTTTCAAAGCTTTTGGTTAATAGAGAACGAGTAAGAAGGAGTGGCTCATTCAAATTTTTAATTTTTTTATATAAAAATATTTTGCATTACTTACTAAATACTGATAGAGTGCATAGTTTCCACACAGTCAGATGTATAAAAATGTGAGCCGTGATTTAGCCAGCAAAAAAGGGACTATTAATAAAAAGATAAATGTAAGAAAAGTGTAAACAGAAAAATATATATCATTTAATTTTGTTACATAATCTAGGCTATAAGCTGGTTAGCTTACAATCGCATAAATAAATTAATGCTAAACACTAAGCACATACATACTCATATATTCGCAGTGGGACGAGCAGCAAGTTTAAAGAAATAAAGCCTGGGAATTCCTAAGTAGTAGGAACTTAACTACAGGAAACAGTATGTTTTTAAATAAACTCCACTTAGGTATAAGTTTTTAAAAATGCAATGTTTTAATCGTAAGTGCACAGTTCAGTGAATTTTGACAAATATACACACCTGTATAACTACCACCAACAAAGACATAGAAAAGTTGTATCATTCAAAAATTTCCTCAGGCCTCTATAAAACTAATCCTACCTTCTCTGCACTGGATAATGATGGATCTGCTTTATGTGACTATAGATTAGTTTTGTTTATTCTGAAATTTTATATAAATAAAATCATGTGGTTATGTACATTTTTTCATATCATTAATTTATTCTTTTTTCTGCTGAACAATATTCCATTATATTTACCTACCATGAATGGCTTATCCACTCACCAATTGAACATTCATTTTTTTTTCTAGTTTTGAATATTATAAATAAAGCTGATAGGAACATTTTTATACAAGTGAATTTTCACTTCACTTGGCAAATATTTGAAATGAAATTTTAGGGTGGTGTAAGTATGTGTTAAATGTACATTAAACATTCAAACTGTTCTTTAAATATTTGTACCCTTTTATTCTACACAAGCAATGTATGAGAATTTCAGTTGCTCTATAATCTAGTCACATTTGGTTTTGTTAGCCTTTTAAATTTTAGTCATTTTAGTGAGTGTGTAGTGGTTTACAATTGTGGTTTAAATTCCATGAAAAAAATAGCTTACTTTTGAAGAGGACTAGCTTAACAACTGAGAATCTGAGTTAAAAGGATTGACCCTAGAGTCACACATGTCTCTAAATGTCAGATCTGGTACATATTATATGCATGACTATATAGAAGTTGCCTTAGCTTTTCGGTGCCTAATTTTTCTACTCTGTGAAGTTAGAATAAATATAGTAACTTTTTCAGATTTTGTTTTGAACTTTGAAGGGAAAGAAATTAATGTAAAGCACTAAACAGTGCCTTCGGTACATTAAGTATTTGATAAAAGTTAACTAATATTAGTATTCCTATTTCAAAGAATGTACAGGTTATAAATTCATAAAATATATTAACTTTTATTTCTGATACCCATAATAATATGGTCGTGTTCTTAAATACGCTTTCATACCAACCATAGGAAAGTGATTTATAATTTTTTTAATTGATAAATCTAACCTCTTTAAAGTCAGCAGACCATAATAATATAAAGAAGCATTACTTGGGAGGGGTCTTTTTATTTAGGTATATACATTATTTTGGTTAATGTCTTGTTTTGTTTCACACTGGGACTTGATCACTATAAAGTATGTAGACATCATTATTTTATATAGCCTTGATCCTAGAAAGTGGCAATATCAAATGTTTAAACCAGCCTACAATAGATCGTAAGCATCCTTCCCTGCAACACTCCTTCTCCATTCACAGGCTTTGTGGTCTTAACTCCCTAAAACAACTTCCATTTCATCCTGGCATTAAGTTCATCAATATGTTCTCTCTTCCCTCTCTGGGTCAAATTCCTTATCCAGTTGCTCTCCGCCCAGTGTGTGGTCAACTGACCAGCTCTGTCTATAAGCCCTTTTCTGCCCTGTTTTAGTGACACCACAACGATTTCCCTTCGCTTTGTCCCACTGCCAAATCTCTCCTCATGTCTGATAGTTCTGCCAAATTATCTAGCCTTGCCTCTGTGTGGTCCCAAAGAGTTGGCACAGAGAGAACCACTCAGTTCTGTGACTTCCTGTTGAAGCTCTTTCACAATTAGTAAAGAGGGTTAGGAGTAGCCAATTGACATTTACTTTTTTTTTTAGAAAAAGTGTCCTTCTAAAAACAAAGAGACAGCTTAAAATTCTGAAAAGTTAAGAGTATGAACTAATCACCATTTAGTCATTGACTTATTTGGTGACCCTAATATGTTTACCACTTGCATACTCAGTTTTTTATGAGCTTAGTGTAATAGAATTTAGAAACAAAAACAAAAAAGAAAAATAAAACAAAACTAAAAAAAACCTGTCGGTTTCATCTGTCAGCATCACATAACAATTAACAAACTTACATAATGAGGGTTTTTTTTTCAGTCCTTTGATAAAAAATATCATTTGACTGTCATAATGACTAAGTTTTAAGGCGATAGGTAACAGAGCATGCAACCACTAGAGCCATTAATACCAAGAATAAACAACTTTAGGATTGGGCTGAAGTTATTGAGAATTATAGGGAGACCAAAATAGGATCTAGGTTCCTGAAAAAAAAAACAGAGAGTAAGCAGCTATTAACTAAGGGCTTCAGGCAGGACAAACAGGCCGAAGCCCATTAATCAGCACTGGGACTGATACACAAGGCAGGAACCAATCAAAGATAAAGGGTAGGTTAAAAGCTACACAGACTTTTCTGGACCATGGATCCAGGTATTCTAGCTCACTTTGTCCTGCATGTAATTGCAGAGATCTGTCTTTGAGCAGAAGGTATATGAACTTAACCATGAGGAAGGTGAAATGGAAAAGGTGAGCATCAGCTGTGGATTCAACCATAAAAGCAGGATGAGGATACTAGGGACTTTCCTTTCTCTTTCTCAGGCTCCTTGTATTAAGAACTAGATGTCTTCTTATGTGCCAAGAAATTTCCTGAAACTTCGTCTTCTCTCCCTATCAATGGTCCTATCATATAAACTGCCTGATCCTCTTGAAGCTAAATATTTGCTTTGAAAGTTCTGAGAATAGCATTTCCTTTCCAATCAAGCCAGGCATTTCCAATGTTCAGAAGTGCTTGTGTTAGGGCTGGCTATATAACGCAGTGGTTAAGTGCTGCATGGAGAGAGCCAGATCCCACATGGCCAACTACTGCTCAAATCCTGGCCACAATGGCCTGAGAAACACAACGGGTACATGTGTGGAGACCCTGACAGGAAGGAGGAATGCAGGAAAGAGGACTGAATCATGACCCACTGGGGGAAGGTGCTCTCTTTCTCTCTCTCTGGTGTACACACACACACATCCTCTGGAGGAAAAACAGTGCTTGCTTTCAGAGTATAGAAACAATTACATTTGAGGGACCAGTAGTTAGTGTAATGGCTATGTTGCTGAACTCCCATGTAGCCAACCACAATTTGAGTCCCGGACCTGGTGGCTTAAACTCGCGCCGGGTGCGTGTGTGTAAGATCCCAAGAGGAGAAGAGGAGAAGGGTTTGCAGCATGGCCATCCCTGGGGGGGTGATTTCTCGCTTTCTATCTCTCTGTCTCTCTCTGTCTTTATGGCGAGTGCACATGCCCTATAGTGAAAACCTCTACCCCCCCACAAAAAAAATTACATTTGAAAAGTCAAAGCCAATGTATCATTATTTATAGGTGGGCCCTGCTATCCCATAAGGCAATGCATAATGTATTTTCTTTTCCTTAATTTTGGTTGTAGGACATGTATGCTCACCTGAGAGACAGAGGGAGAGAGATGGTTAGACGTTGAGAAATCAACCTGTAAGGAGGATGGCCACACCACAATCCCTCCTCCATTCTCCTCTTGGGACTTTAGGCATGCACACACACACACACACACACACACACACACACACACCAATTTGAGTTCTAAGCTGCCAGCCCAGGGACTCAAACAATGGTCTGCATTGTGGGAGTCCAGCATCTTAAACACCTGCCATCTGCTGACCCTAATGAATACTATTAATTAGTGTTCAAAAAGTTAGAAACAGAGGATGGCTGGAGCTAAAAATTTGCTTTGTGCCTCAGAATTAGTATTGTTGGGGGCAGAAAAGAAGGTGATCCATTTCCTCCTTATCATAAAGGGTCATGACTGACATTTTCATAACAAAAGACAAGTTACCAAGAGAAAAACATAGCGAATTTACTTGATCATGGTTTTACATGACATGGAGCCTTCAGATTGATGGAGAAGCTCTCTGATTTAATGATTAGGTTCAATGAAGCAGGAAAGCCATATAGAAATGTGAGAGGACAAACAGGCTATGGGCTAATGGAAACAGACTGAACAGAGAAACCTACCAGGCCTGTCTACTCAGAATTTTCTTGGCCTCATGTGTAGCATTCCCTCCTCCCAGATACAGAACTGTAGGAATCTTATGAACTACAGTCAAACAAGGTAGATCAGAGTATTTCTTTATGGCTACACAAAAAGGGAAATGGGGCAGGGTGATTTTGAGATCTATGTCTGGCTTTAAAGAAAAAGGGCTCTGGTCTCTATGATCCATCTTGGGAAAGAGAGATTTTAGTTTTACTCATTTGCCATGGAGGACAACAAAAGACAGAAGACTAGAAGGTTGGTGGGAAGACTGGAAGATTGGTGGGAGTGTAATTTAGTATAGTCACTGTGGAGAACAATACAGAGATTCCTCAAAAACCTACAACCAAAACTACCATACAATCGAGTAATTCTACTTCTGGGTATCTACTCAAAGGATAGGAATACACTCAGTCAAAAGAGTATTTGCACATCCATGTTTATTGCAGCATTATTCACAATCACTAAAACTTGGAATCAACCCAAAAGTCCAGAACAGATGAATGGATTGAAAAAAATGTGGTACATATACACTGTAGAACACAACTCATCCGTAAAGCAACAATGAGACCCTGGATTTTGATGAAATTGGACATATATGGAACACTTAATGTTGAGTGAAGCAAGTCAGACTATGAAAGAGAAGCACTGTATGCCCACTGCTTAATATATACCGAATGTCTGCACTCTGTGACAGAAACTAAAAATTGGAAGCTATAAGGGCATAGAGAGCAACTGTAGATAGCAGAGACGGTGCAGGAGAATGGACAATCGGAGGGGAATGGGAGATAGGGAATCAAGTGGGGGAAAAATGAAGAAAGAAGAAATAATATTATTTAATGAAAACCAAAATGGAAAATTATGTGGTGATAATAATGTACATGGTAATATCTTTGACTGGACTAATGTACTATGTATTCATGCTGGAAAAATCTATTTTATATGCTATGAAGATATAGTGATCACATGTAGAAAAAAAAAGGAAAAGAAAAGAAAAAAAAAAAGAAACTTTGCTTCTGAGGTACTTTTAAGGTGTTCACTTTGGGAGTATAGTTTTGGCTGCCCCAACAGTATCTCTTCAATTCTTGACAGCAAAATTAATGTCTGCAATTCCTCAGAGTTTCCATTACCTCTATAGAAAGTGTATTTCCCACCACATAAGTATAATCACTGGATATACTTGGCCCCCAGGGCAGGAATAGGAACAAAGAATCAACTCTAGCATCCTGAAATCCTCCCATTCAGTAAATGATTGGCGGGATTATGAAGACTCAGAGCACAGTCTTCAGCCCACCTCAACTTTGTAACCTCATTGAAAAAGCACAGCTTGGATCAGCAGATGGCATAATGGTTACGTTACTGAACTCCCACATAATGGACCATGGTTCGAGTCCCAGACCCAGTGACTTTAAACCTCATGCTGGGGATGTGTACATGCATGCCCAAGATCCCAAGGGGAAAATGGAAGAGAAGGGATTGTGGCATGGCCATTCCCCCTGGGAGGTGATTTCTCACTTTCTGTCTTTCTGTCTCTCTCTGCCTCTCCAACAAATGCAAGTGCCCTATAAAAAAACAAACAAAAAACAAAACAAAACAAACAACAAAAAAAATACACAGCATTAGTAATGCCTTACTTGGACAATATCACAACAAATATTAACATATGATAAATACATATTAGTGAAAAACACATATGAAACAGTTATTCTGCTACACATAGTAAAACAAAAATAAAGCACATACTTGAGTAATAAGTAGATAAAATGTAAGCCTTAACTCTTGATGGAATAAGTAAATGCACTAGTCAAGAAAGAATTACTATAAATTATTGGGCAAACACTTCAAAGATCAGGATTCCGCTTTCTGATGTCAAAAAGCAATTTAATTTCAGAGCTGCCCTAACAGTCCTGAAATGTGTTATCTGATGAACTCCCTAGACCCTAAAGAGAAACCCAAGATTATCATTTATTGAATGCCTTCTCATAATCTCATTTAGTTCTCACAACCACTCTGACAAGTAGGAACATTTAGATTTCTTTTTATAACAAAAGAAATGAAGCACCCTTTCCCCCCCCCCTCGCCCCCCACCCAGTCATCAGCAGGTTATAAGTGGTCTCTTTATTGACATGAAAAAAGCCCTTAAAATGTGATTGGAGCAACTTCATTGGAATTGCTTCCAAATCTTCCTTGAGGAGTGAAGAATTAGGAATGTGTTCACCATTTCCAAATACAGTGCCAATAGGAATTGTACTTTCATTTCTAAATGTGAGCTTTAAAGTTCTCCTTCAGTCCTTGTTACTAGAGATTTAATACAGCTTAGACTCCTATGGAAGTCAACTGACACTTCAGTCAGTTGATTAGTGAATAGACAGGGTGATAATAGAAAAGCAGTCTCTTTAGAGAAAGTGCCTCAGCAGGATTTGAATGGGCACCTGGGAGAGGAGTAGTCCC
>NW_006159915.1:2329975-2336021 GCF_000334495.1 Tupaia belangeri chinensis
AGGATAAAGTTTCCCAAGGTGACCCCTCTCCTCAGTCCTCAGGCAATCTTTGAAAGGTACTAAAGTTGAAAGCAAACAGAGAAGCAGAAAGAACTAGGCAAAAAGTGACACTCAGTGGTAGGCCTTCTCTTTCACATTCAATTGTGCACCTCTGACTCCTACTTCTCTAAAGTTCATTTTAAATGCACTTTAGAAGTTTGGGCAGATTTTTAAATCCTATTTGATTTTAGTATGTTAAGTGATTTAAAAGTAGCAGTAGGAAATATCGCTCTGTGGCACATTACTATTGAAAATCTAACAGGGAGCAAAGATAGTATCTCCGTTTTATGTTTTGCTGTGTTTATCTTATTGAACCTTATAATATCTCTCAGAGGTTGGTAGAGGTCAGGTTTTATCATTTTCATTTACAGGTTGGAAGTGAAGTAAAGTTTAGGTAGGTATTAAATGTCATACCAGAAACAAGTAGAACATACAGAAATATATAATTTAGGTCTCTGTCCAGGGTGAAATACACTAAACCAGCATTTCTCAAAGAATTATTCATGGGTTCCAAGAGATAATTAAAAGAATAGTTTCTTAGTCATAAATGTTGCAAATCCATACTGAAAGTGCTTCCTGAGATAAACAGCACCCACATTAAAGGTTCTATGAAGTCCTGACATGAAAGACAGTAACATGTTGTTTAACTCAGCATCATTTCACCTATGTTGTTTTGTTTTTGCTGTTAAGTAAGAATCTGCTTACATTAACAAAACATGCGGGCCATCAGGTGGTATGGTGGTTAAGGTGCTAGACTCCCACGTGGCCAATCACGGTTTGAGTCCTGGACCAGCAGCTTGAAACTCATACCAGGCATGTGTGCATGTGTATCCAAAATCCTGAGGGGAGAATATAGGAAAAGGGATTGTGGTGTGGCTATTCCCACAGGGGGGGATTTCTTGCTTTCTGTCTCTTTGCCTCTCCAGCGAGTGCATGCACCTTATAGCAAAAATCTCTCAAAAAAACAAAAGACATTTTTAGTAATATTCCATTAAACTATGCCATCTCTCTTTTACCTTATAATGTAAAATTAAGAAATCTTTTGCCTCATAAAAGGGAACATCTAATTAGTCATTTGGTCTAAAACACTGTTCCCTCTCCCATTAATTGATTTATATTCCTTTGGCAAACAGAAAGCGTACCTATTGAATGTCTAGTCACTGTCAGTCACAGGGAGACAAAAATTAAAGTAGTTTCTGTTCTGGAGGAGCTATGGCTTATTAAAGGGGAGGCAGGCAAGTAAAACAACAAGAAACAAAGATAGGCAGACAGACAAGGGCAGAGGAGGAGTTTCTGACACCGGCAGAAGAAAGAAATTTTGTAGGAGGAAGGACACACCCCTCTTGCTCCTTCATTGGAGTTAAAATATGAACTTCAGCGCAGGAAGATTTTAAAGAATTTAGAGTCAATAGCAATTCATGATCTGACAGCTACAAATCAGGAGAGTGGTATAGGGCTCCCCTAGAGGTAGTTGAAGGGAAAGCTTTTATGGGGTGAATGCAGAAGTAATAGAACAAAAAAAATTAGTTGGCAGTTGAAGTTTGAGCATTTGCTTTATTTGAATGAAACCAGTAGGAAAATCAAGGCGGTCTAACTAATGCCCATTTGACCATCTCTGATTGAGCTAAGTTTCATTTTGCTTATACAGGGACTCAAGGCATGGGTATTACTTCCACTAAATGACCTCCCATTTAGATTTTTTTAAAGAAGTATTTTATTTAATTTAGTATTATCATTTTAAAAATTTGACCAGAGAGAGACCAAGAGGCTGAGAAAGGGAAAGTGAGAAAGCAAGCTGCGAGGTCTGGGACTTGAACCATGGTTGGCTATGTGGGAGTCCAGCACCTTAACTGCCAAGTCACCTGCCAGCTTTCCCCCTATTTAGTTTTTGAATAGTAATAACATTCTAGAAAAAATGTTCATTGATATAGATGGTGAATAGACATTGGCAAAGCAAACTGTGGAAAATTAGCCTAAAAATATATTATTTCTAAGACATGAAGGTGGGAAAGGAGGTTTTTTTTGGAATTCTGCATGTTCCAACCCCCTCATGGAGGGACTAGTTGAAGAGCCACAGAACATTATGTAGATCTAATGTGGTAAAGGGTTTGAAGTTTACTTTAAAGAAAATACTATCACTGAATATATGCAACTTTTAACCACTTGAATCCCTTTACGTCTCTTAAGATTCTTCCATCTTTTGCAACAATCTCGACTCTCTTCTCTCTTTCTATGGATATCTCCAAAAATTTACTTATGCATCTGGAACTAAATATCTAATCCTATTATAGCATAACTTCCCTAATTGCCTCAAATCAGACTTCTTCCTCCTATGAACTTCTCTGCTAATTGCTAACTGTCTGCAATCACAGACTGAGTTGTTTATAGGTTACTTTTATTTATTTATTTATATTTTTTATTTTTTATATATTCAATTGCTGTACATCATTACAGCTTACAAAATGAATTTTCCCAGCATGAAAACACTGCATATTAGTCTAGTTAAAGATATTATCACACACGTTATCATCAACAAATAATTTTCTATTTTTGTGTCCCTTAAATGTTATGCTTCTGAGGGTGAGAGGAAGGGAAGGAATCAAGGGGAAAAAGAAATGTTACTCTTTTATAATTATGTGCACTTTCTACTGAACTCTATGGCAAAACACCTCAAAAGCAAGGAACTGCACTGTGTACCCTTGGAACACTGTTGTCAGCCTCTAACTGGGTCCCTGTAGTATTTATGCACTTGTGTAAATCCCTCTTCTTTGAGTGTGGGATAGACCTAATGACTCACTTCTAAAAACAGAATACAATGAAAGTGACAGGGTGTTGCTTCTAAGAATAAGTTGCAAAACTATTCTGGCTTCTGTCTTTTCCGTGTTTGCCCTCTTCCCCTCATCTTCATACAATTCGAAGGAGTCAAATACCCTGATGTAAGATGCCTTGTGGAGAGACCCTTCCAACAACAAACTGGTATCTCCAGCAAGCAGCAATCGAGGTCTGCCAACAGCCATATGAGCTGAGTGAGCTTGAAAGTGGATTGTAATTTAGGAGACTCTTAAGATGTCAGCTCCAGAGGACATTTGATGACATCCTTGTGAAAGACCCTGACCCAGAGATGCACAGTCAAGCCACACCTAGACTCCAGGAGCTGAGAAATATTAGAAAAGGAATAAATGTGTATTATTCTGAACTATTAAGTTTGGGGTAGTTTATTACGTAGTCACATATAACCGATAAAATGCCTAAAGTAACAAGCTACAAAATAAGTGCATAATACTTATGAGGATAGTTGAATAGATAAGTGGAAGAGCATATTGGAAATAATGGGTCTAATATTTACTTGGTGAATGAATCAAAAATGGGTATTTATCAAAGTTTTTTTCAGATTTATTTTAGATTAAAGTAAAAACCACAAATTGATCTTTATGTTATACAAATCCCCTTGCTAGTATTCCTTTGGTTATTTCAGCACTAATGGTTTATCACTGTGAATTTCAACTCAAACTTTCTCTGAGTTATTAAGCAAAATGCAAAATTGAAGGACCAACGGAAGGCATAATGGTTACGTCACTGGACTCCCATGTAGCCGACTGCAGTTTGAACCCCAGACCCAGGGACTTAAAACTCACACCAGGTGTGTGTGTGTGCATGCCCAAAATCCTGAGAGGAGACTGGAGGAGAAGGGATTGTAGCATGGTCACCCTCCATGTGGGGGGTGGGGGGGTGATTTCTTGCTTTCTGTCTCTCTGTCTCTGTCTGTCTGTCTGTCTGGCAAGTGCATGCGCCCTATAGTAAAAATCTCTCAAAAAATTGAAATATAAGCTCCTCTAAGTTATATGCCATATAATTTCATGATACAATGTGACATGTTATTTAAATTATATAAGTACCAAACAATGTTCCCATGTTATTTATATATTGTTATCCCTTTCCCAAAGATTTCTTCAAATAAGCCATGAGATGACTGCAATCACAGTTATTTTGTTATTTCATAGTTTGCACAGTATATTTTGGATAACACAAAATAGGGACCAGCAGTTGGTGTAATGGCTATGTCGCTGAACTGCCATGTAGTCAACCATGGTTCGAGTCCCAGACCCAGTGGCTTAAACTCACGCCAGATGCATGTGCTTACATGCCCAAAATCCCAAGAGGAGGATGAAGGAGAAGGGATCACGGTGTGACCATCCCCCCTGCGGGGAGGGCGATTTCTCGCTTTCTGTCTCTGCTTTCTGGCAAGTGCATGCACCCTATAGGAAAAACCTCTCCAGAAAAAGAAATTAATTTAAAAAATAAAACTTTGTATAAAGAAGTTGGTATACTGACCACATTCAAAGAAAACTTAAAGAGGTTCAGTGCAGATCAATGAGCTAACCTAGAAAAAGTACTGAGAATCTAAGTTTCTGAAGAGTTTCTGAAGACAGTTCATGGAAGATAAAGTAAAGAACTAGGAAAAAGACATTGCAAAAGAAAAAGGAAGAGCAAAGGGAATAAAGAAAACCTTAGTTGATGGAACAGTTTGCCTCTGGGTAGGGACTGGCATGGAACCAGGGCTGTGGGAAGCTTTCTTCTCTCCCAGCTATTGGACTGTATTTCTTTTTCTACACAGAAATAAGCAGGAAAGGATAGAAGAAGTCAGAACATTCTCATGGAATGACATAGATAAATTTGGTCAGTATGTCAGAGAACTAATATATAAAAAATAATAATAATAATAATAATAAGTAAATAAATAAATAAAAACTCAAACAAAATGTTCCATATAGAAGACTCAAACTGGGAAGTTATCTTTTCATGCTCTTGCTTTCTTTAAAAGATTGAGTGAACTATGAGTGTTTTCTCTATCCCACTGTTATTGTAACAGCAATTCCCAGAGGTAATCTCACACACCAAAAGGAACATATTCAGAAGTAGAAAATGATTAGGTAATTTCATTTTAAGGCTTATCCAAAGTCTTTTCAATCCTGAGCTCTTACAAAAATTCAATTTGCCTACCAGATAAAATGTTTTAAGAACAAACGTTCTTGTTCTTGACTGCATTAGTTATGTTTCAATCAAAACACAGAAAATACACAGTAATTTGGACAAGAATAGTTTGATACAAAGAAATAACAACACAAGATTGGAGTCAGGAAGTCAAGGTGGGGATGGGTAGTGGAGGAACCCAAAGGCTTCTGGGGGAGAATACTCAAGGAAGGAACAACTTGTTTCTAAGAATGAATTGGAAGAAGAGACCTTCTCCAAAGATGAAATTCATATCCCGCACCAGAACATCTATTCGAAGCCCACAAGATGATGGAAAGTAGCACTGGCTTGTTCTAGGCCAGAGAGGGTTCCTAGTGGTTAGGCCATCTGAGAACCACCTGATGAGATACTTAGGCTGCTGGAAGCAGCCTACCTAGGTTATTGTTGATTTGCTAGAGAGTCAGCTAGGGCAGTAGCTGAACTCAAGGGAAAGCCATCTGGCAATGCCAAGGGTACAATAGTAGTTATCTGTTGATTCACTGGGAATCAGGCTGGTGCACCCATGGAACTTGATAGCTGCCTCACTAAACTTGTTAACTGGAAACTGCCCAAAGGAGGAATTCTGCCGGAGGATCCTGGGGAGGTGCCATTTGCTGCTGGATGCCAGGACATTGCTGGAAGAAAAAAGCAATGCATTCTGCAGGAATTTAACTAGAAGGGCACACTAAACCAGGAAGAAAAAAACTCCATCATCCAATGTTCCCCTGATACTTTCTAATGACAATATTTAAAAAGGCCCAGCTTGGTTATCCCAGAGCAGCAAAAGAGGGTGAATTTGGAGCTGAGATAATCTACTGGTAATCGGTACATTTGCCAAATAAAGTTTTTTTCTTTTACATGAAAAATAAACATTTTGGGGGCTCCCGCCCCCCAGCGCAGCCAAGTGCCTCTCCCTGCCTCTCCCTGCCTCTCTGGCCCGGGATGGCCCGGAGGCCGAAAACAAGGTTGAAGAACTTGCAACTTAAGAAGATGATAG
>NW_006159915.1:2336454-2340966 GCF_000334495.1 Tupaia belangeri chinensis
AAAAAAAAAACGAAAACAAAAAACAAACAAAAAAAAACGGTTAAACTATTCGTACCATTTAAAAAAAAAAATTGGATATTTGATGGCTGCAGTGAGCGGTATGGGCCCAGTTGGGTTCTACTTTATAGTATGCTCTTTTTACCCAATGGGGTTTAGGCCTAAAGTCAGACTTGAGTTCATGTAGAGGCATGTGTCAGCTGTGATAACTATTGGAGAGACTTAGACTAATTAAGATCACTGACAGATCATTTGGGGAGGGGTGAGGCACGGAGGGCAATCGGGGATGACAGGGACAATGTGGGAGGAGGATGGGTCATAACAGAGGGAGGGGGATGGGGAATCTAGGATGGTAAAACAAAAGGCAAGGTATGCAGGACACAAGAATTGGGAAATTATTTGCTGAGAACATATATGTTGACGCGCTTGATTGAGCCAACGCACAGCATATCTTGGATGGAAAATTCATTTGTGTGTTGCGATGGGAAAAAAAATTATAATAAAAAATAAACTATAAAAAAACATTTTGTATATGTTATATACATATACATTTTATGTATACTCTATTATATACACACCCACTGAATACATATACGTGTTTTAAGAGTATAGTGTGACTTTTCAGTACATGAATACAATGTATAATGGCTAAATCAGAGTAATTAGTATATCCATTGTCTCAAACATTTGTTATTACTTTGTGCTGGAAACATCTAAAATTCTCCTATGTAATAAATCTGAAATATACAACAAACTATTATCTATAGTTACCCTACTGTACTAAACAACACTAGACTTTGTTCCTCTTATCTAACTGTAATTTTTTATCTGTTAATCAACATCTCTCTATTCTTTCCTTCCTCCTACCCCTTCCAGCCTCTAGTAATCACTATTCTACTTAACACTTCTATAGGGTCATCTAATTTGGTTTCTACATATGAGTGGAAATTTGAGGCATTTCTCTTCTTGTGCCTACATTATCTTGCTTAACATATTGTCTCCCAGGATTTTTTTATATTGCCACAAAAGACAAGTTTGGGGACCAGTAGTTAGCGTAATGGCTATGTCGCTGGACTCCCATGTAGTCGACCGCGGTTCGTATCCCGGACCCGGTGGCTTAAAACTCATGCCGGGCGCATGTGCGTGCATTCCCAAGATCCCAAGAGGAGAATGGAGAAGGGATTGCGGTGTGGCCATTCCCCCTGGGGGGTGATTTCTCACTTTCTATCTCTCTATCTCTCTTTGTCTGTCTGGCGAGCGCACGCACCCTATAGCAAAAACCTCTGAAAAAAAAAGACAAGTTTGTATTCTTTTTTAATGTCTGAATAGTATTCCATTATATATGTACACCATATTGTCATTATTCATTAATTTATTGATGGACACTTGAGTTCACTAATATTTTGCTGAAGATTTTTGCACCTACATTCACCAGAGATATTGATCTATAGTTTTCTTTTCTTTCTTTCTTTCTTTTTTTTTTTTTTCCGTGTCTGTGTCTTATTTTAGTGTCAGGGTAAAGCTGACCTCATAGAAGGAATCTGGAAGAGTTTTACCCACTTTGATTTTTTGAGAAGTTTGAGAAAAATCAGTGTTAGTTCTTCAAAAATTTTGTAGATTTCAGCAGTGAAGCCATTGGTCCCAGGCTTTCTTTTGTTAGGAGATGTTATTAATGATTCAAATTCATTACTCATTATTGGTCTATTTACATTTTCTATTTCTTCCATGATTCTATCTGGTAGATTGTATGTATCCAGGAATTCACCCAATTTTTTCTAAGCCTTTCACTTTGTTTGTATATCATTGTTCATAACTGTCTCTAAGGATCTTCTCTATTTCTGTGATATCAACTGTAACATCTCCTTTATTGTTTCTGATTTTATTTATTTAAATCTTCTCTTTTTCCTTAGTTATGTTAGATAGTGGTTTATAAATTTATATGTTTATCTTTTCAAAAAATTATTCTTGAAATTCTGTATTTTTTGGTCTTAATTTCACTTATTTCTGCTCTGAAGTTTATTATTTCTTTCCTTCTGCTAATTTGGGGTTTGGTTTGCTCTTGATTTTCTAGTTACTTGTAATGGGTAGTTAAGTTGTTTATTTGAAATCTTTTTATTACTTTACATAGGCCCTATTGCTATAAACTTTATTATTAGTTTTGCTTTTGTTGTATTCCAGGAGTTTTGGTATGTTGTGTTTTCATTTCCATTTGTTTGGGAAAATATTTAAAATGCCTTCTTCTATTCCTTGACCCAGTTCTTTCTTATTCTTTTCTTTTTTAAACAATTTGCTTTTGTTAATTAATTAATTTAAGAAAGAAAAAGAGAGGATGTGAGAGTGAAAAAGAAGGATAGTTGTTTTATGCCATGTTTTATGTAAGTATATCCATATGATAGTGAGAGAGAGAGAGAGAGACAGGAAATAGAGAGAGAGACAGAAGACAAGAGAGAGAGAGACTCTAGGCCCCAGAGGGGCCTGGCCATGCCACAATCTTTTTTTCCTTCAATTCTTTATCTCATTGGAATCCTGGGAACAGCATGTAACTGGTGTGATTTTCAAGCTGCCAGGGTCAGTATTCAAACGCTGGTCAGCCATGTCAGGGTTAGCTTCCTCTATGCTGTGCTTAACCACTGTGCTATGGAGTCATCCCCTTTAGTTCTTTTTCTTTCTATTTCATTTTTTCCCTCAATTGAATTATCACAAGGACTTCTTTTCAAGGTCAGAGATTTTTTTCTTTTGCTTGATTTAGTGTCCTATAGAAGCTATTTATTGTTTGTTTTAGATTTTTCCTATAGAGCTTGTGTGCTTGCCAGAAAGTAACAGACAGACAGAGAGAGGGAAAGTGAGAAATCACCCCTTGGGATGGCCAAGCTCTAATCCCTTCTCCTTCAATCTCCTCTCAGGATTTTGGGCACACACACATATGTGCCTAGTGTGATTTGTAAGCCACTGGGTCTGGGGCTTGAAGCACGGTCGACCATGGGGGAGTTCAGTGCCTTAACCGCCATGCTGGCTCCAAAGCGGTCTCTTTTATTTTTTATTTCACTTGTAGAATTCTTCAATTCAAATCTTTTGTTTTGGTTCTTTTTCATGATTACTCTTTGTTGAATTTCCCCATTCTGGACATGAACTGTTTTCCTGATTTTATTGAATTACCCATCTATATTTTCTTTTATCTTAATTTTCTTAGGATTATTATTTTGAATTCTTTTTCAGGCATTTCAAGCACATTCTTTACTTTGGGATTTATTACTATAGAATGAATTATTGTGTTCTTTTGGTGGTGTCTTGTTTCCTTGCTTTTTATATATTTCTGTATCTCTACATTGATATTCGTGCATCTTGTTAGTCGCCTATGTCATTGTATGAAGAGGGTTTCTTGGGAACAAACTTTTTCTTAAGGATGTGTTCTATAGTTTCATTTGGGTAGGGTATTTTGGTTCTGAATGGATGTGGTAGTATAGTCTTCATATGATTGCTTCAGCTATAATCAGTGTCAGTAGTGACTGTGAGTGTCTCAGTATTTTAGTATTTGTAGTGGTAGAGGCACAGCTTTGCTGGGCATGGGGATCACTAACTGGGTGGTTGGCCACCAGCAGCAGTAGAGGCCAGTGATGCTGCCTAGGTTCTAGAAAGTTTACCCTTCCCGGGAACCAGCAGTTAGCGTAATGGCTATGTCACTGGACTCCCACGTAGTCGACCGTGGTTCGCATCCTGGACCCAGTGGCTTAAAACTCACACCGGGTGCATGTGCGTGCATGCCCAAGATCCCGAGAGGAGGATGGAGGAGAAGGGATTGCGGCATGGCCATCCCCCCTGGGGGGGTGATTTCTCACTTTCTGTCTCTCTGTCTCTGTCTGTCTGGCAAGCACACCCGCCCTATAGCGAAAACCTCGCCAAAAAAAGAAAGTTTACCCTTCCCTGATGGTAGAGGGTGAGTGGTCATCCATGATGGCAGAGACTGAGAAGACTAACCTTTATCCCTGGGGAGGGGTCCTTGTGAGGCACGGGGGCCCAACAGTGAACCTTGGGTTGACACCTGGATTGGCAGAGGCTGGGAGGGGCAGGAGTGGCCTGAAGTACCTGAAGGTCTCCTGTGTGGTTCACGGGGTCCAGGTGGTAAAGCTGGGTGGCCCCTAAAAGGGCAATTCCTAGAGAGTGTCCATGTCACTTTGCTTATTCCAGAAATAGCTTTTCCACTGTGCTTGTTCACCTAGTTCTGAAGAGTTTGGTACTGCATGGGCTTGAGTACTAGAGTCATGGGTTCTACTGCTCAGTCAAACTGGGACAGCAGCTTCAGCAGCCCATGTGGCTGTTGTGGGATGCCAGTGGTGTGTCAGGGATGTGAAGATAGGGGAATCATTTGTTCTCAGGGCAGGCTTCATTCTACAAGTGGCTCTATTCTCAAAATGGTGATGTTCCGTAACAGCTTGGGGCTTAGTGGATGAGAATTGCCCTGTACGAATTCCTTATCTAGAGTTTGGCAATCACAAGAATTTCAGGAAATTCCCTACA
>NW_006159915.1:2340982-2359939 GCF_000334495.1 Tupaia belangeri chinensis
CCCTACACTAGGCTTGGGCCTGGGAGGACCGCTGGGCCTGCAAACATCTGGTGGTAATGGAAACTGTTTGGGATCTCTCATTTAACCTTTCCCAGCAATGGAGAGTATCTCCTGACTCTGGCCAAGCTTAGCCACGTGTTTCACTTCTCTTTCTAAGCTATCATCTCTAGTGTCTGTTTCAAAAGGCTTCAGACATTTCTTTGGTGGATTCTAGTGTTTGTTCTTAGATACACAACTCAAAAAATACATTCATATAATTGTTTTATTTATTCTTTGTGGAAAAGATGCATGCTGGGAACTTCTACTACCCAGAGCCAGAATTATCTCTCCTTTACTTTTTCTGAACTGACTGGTTCTTATCAAAGAAATAAATAGCACAGAAAGCATAATCAAGGGAGTCATATCAACCGAGGAACTAGTGCCTATAAGCCTCAGTTTTCTCATCTGTAAAATAGAAAATTAGTATCTTCCTTGTTTTTGTGAGAAACAGACAATATAAAGCTACATTGAGGGCTCAAAAGCTCAAGGTGACCCTCTGTGGTCTCAATTTCTTCATTTTGTAAACATTTGCTAGAGGGTACATGCACTCACCAGAAGGAGACAGAGAGATAGAGAGGGAGAAAGAAAGAGTAGGAGAGGGAGGAAGCATCCTCCCCCACAATGGGGCATAGTCGGGTTGTAATCCCTTTTCCATTTCTCCATCCTGTTCGGGTTTTGGGCATACATGCACACAGGCCGAGTATGAATTTGCACATTTTTTGAGCAGGTTTTTATTAGTTAAGCACTAAGTTCCTTTCCAAGTTTAATAGAATTATGACTGAATATCAGTTTTGGAGCTGTCCAACATAGGACGTATATCACAATTTAACTCTACAGCAAGGGCCTTCATTTTTCACGGTCATGCCTCATGAAGACTTTTAAAAAATGTTTTTGCAAAAGAATCACACGGGGAAGTTCCACTAAACTATCCAAACAGTGACTCTCACTAGGAAAAGGTGAAAAGGGGTTATTGTCACTATGATTTTTGTGTATCTCTAAGATCGGGAGAACTACAAGCATTTAACAGGTAGGAGCCAGGAATGTTTGACTTCCTGGATGTATGAGATGGTCATGCACAATAGATAATCATAGTGTTCTACATTGACTTTTATTCTCCTACCAGACATTTATGTGAGCTTAAAACTTACTGTAATTCTCTGAACCTAGAACCTAATCCACTTTACATTTAAATACAAGGCCTTTTTAATTTAAAAAATGAAAAATTATTTACTTTCATTTATTATTATTACCATTTTAAAATTTTCTACAGGGCACATGCACTCATGGGAGGTAGGAAGGTGGGCGGGGAGAGAAAGTGAGAAAGGGAACCACTAGATCTGGGATTTGAACCACAGTCAGTCATGTGGGAGTCTAGTGACTTAACTACCACACCACCTGCTAGCCCCACAAGACATTTTTTAAACTCTTTTAGTAAACACTGAGGTTTCTAGCAATGGAAATGTTAGGTTGTTGGAAAAATGTGATCCATTTTTGCATAGAAAAACAGAAAAATGCATCATGACTTTTCTGACGATGCAATACTTTCTAAATTAATGAAACATATTTTGTTTTTAATCAGTACTTTGCCAAAAATAAGACAAAAACTTTTCAAGAAAAGCATTCATTGAGGCTAATGCCTATTATAAAAATTTATCCACAAATGTAGTGCATGTGGATTAGTCTTCAATCATATTCACAATGTTTCTATATGTGGAAGCATCTACCATATTTTACTTAGTATAGTTTTATCCTCATATTTAAAATAAAAATTTTATAACCTTTTGTTCATTTCTTATTTTATGATTAAAGCAATATAGTCCATATTTTGGAAATCATGTGTACAATATATAAATCATGTGTAGGATATATTATTTATAAATTTATTTTTAGTCTACTAATAAGGATGTCACCTAGCATCAGAAAGGATTAAGGGCTCTACTACAAATTACTCTAAGCAATCATTGTCCCAGATTTCTTTTCATTAATGACAAGGAAGTAAAGATGATTCAACTTTGTTTAAAGTTCCCTATTGTAGATATCATGAGTTCTCATTAAATATCATTCACAGATGCCTCCATATTTTAAATATGAAACTTCAAATATATCACTTCCTAAAATGAACACAAAGTTGTGTGGTTTTTTATGTGATTGAAAGATGATTGAAAGAGTTCCATCTGCATACTCCTGACCAGTCAGGGAAACTGAGGCAGGGGCTTTCTCTGGTCCCAGCCCCAGCTCCAGCTCCAGCTCCAGCCCCAGCCTAGCTCTCCTAACCTCAGAGAGCACACCCCTCTGCCAGAAAGGTAGGCTGCTGGGTTTTTTTTCTTCTTCCTTTTGCTAATTTCCTATTTCTCCTTAGCACATAGGACAGCCCCCAGTTCCATCTGCACCCCCCTGGACAGCCAGGAAAACTGAGGCTGTGGTTTTCACTTGCCCTGGATGCAGCTCCAGTTCCAGCCCCAGCCCAGCTCTCCCAACATCGTGGCCCCCCATTTTTCTTTTTTCTCTTTCATACTCTTTTTTCTCCCCTCTTACATTGTTATCTTCTCCTCATCCTTCATGCACCCAGAGGGACTAGACAGGTCTAGAATCATAGTTTTCTAATGCCCTTGTATTGTGAGGATCCCTGGGATCCTCCCTTTTACTGAATCATGTGCAAAAAAGAAGAAACTGCTCTTCAGACACCTGGATAGAAAACCCCTCCTGTGGGGACCACATTGCTAAAAAAAAAAAAAAAAAAAAAGCAGAGGAGAGACTTCGGCACACATCAATCCACAGCAAAAGGGGAGCTAACATGTTCCCAGTGGCAGAAACATTTCCCCAAAAGGTATTCAAAAGAATACATCACCCAATGGCTAGAAGTAGAAGAAGAGCCTCAGGTTTGAAGAAACCAGGAAATATGTCTCCATCAAAATAACACAGTAACTTCCCTCCATCTCTTGAAAAAACAGAAGTTACCAGAATGTCAGAGAAAGAATTCAGAACATTGACAATGACAAAACTCTATGAGTTGGAACAGAAAAGAGACAACAAACTCCAGGAGATGAGAAAGTGTTCCATGATTTGAAGGAGGAAATGGACATTATAAGACAGAATCAGATGGAACTATTAGAGATGAAGTCTGTAATACAGGAAATCAAAAACTCTCTTGAAAGTATTAAAAGCTGAATAGACCATGCTGAAAATCAAATCTTTTTTTTTTTTTTAATTTTGAATGTAGAAGATAAAACCTCTGATCTAGGGAAAAGAAAAAAAAAAGAGAAAATAACAAAAAAAATGAGGATAATATATGAGAAATACTAGATTCCATCAAATGTCCAAACGTCTGAATAATTGGTATCCCAGAAGGTGAAGAAACTAATAAGGGCATGGAAAATCTGTTCTATGAAATCCCAAAAGCAAACATCCCAAGTCTAGAGAAACACTCAACCATCCAGACCTAAGAAATCCAAAGGACCCCAAATAGAATAAACCCAAGAAGATTCTCCCCAAGGCACATCTTAGCCAGACTAACCAATACCACAGACAAAGACAAGATACTAAAATTGGCAAGAGAGAAATGACAAGTGACTTAGAAAGGTCATCTCATCAGACTAACACCAGACCTTTCAACATAAACAATGCTTGCAAGGAAAGAATGGGAAGACATATTGAAAGTGTTAAGAGAGAAACAATTTCAACCAAGATTATAATATCCAGTAAAATTATCCTTCACATGGGGGAAATAGATTAAAAACTTCTCAGACAAACAAAACCTGAAAAAAATTTGCCAACACCAGACCAGCTCTTCAAGAAACTCTGAAGAGAGTCCTATTCTAGGAAAACTAAAGAATGAACAGAAAGAAATAAGGAAATAAAAGATAAGCAAGGCAATGGCCAACTTAAAGGTAAGGACAAGTTCAGAAATATCTATAATAATATTGAATGTTAATGGATTAAATTCTCCAATCAAGAGACACAGACTGGCTAAATGGATAAAAACAAACAAACAAACAAACAAAAACCTCAGAACCTCTCTATCTGTTGCCTACAAGAAACACATCTCTTGGATAAAGACATATAGAGACTTGAGAACAGCCCTTCTTCAAGAGACAGACAGCTCCATGACTCCTGCGATATAGCCATTTTGGGAGAAAGGAAGATGTCTCACTGATAACTGGGCCTCCAGCATACAAAACTCGTGTGGTAGGAAGACCCCTTTCAAGTCTCCTGTCTCTGTATCACTCTTTGTCTCTCTCTACCTCTGTCTCTGTCCTCTCTCTCTCTCTCTCTCTCTCTTTTTTTTTAATTTTTGCTTTTTAGAATTTTTTAAGGTGAGGCATTTTACAGGGTCCTTTGGCACCTCCTAGCCCTTTATCTTATTAATAATCCCCTCTCCTCCTCCCAAGCCAGAAGAGGCAGAACAGAACAGCCCTTCTTCAAGAGACAGATGTCTCCATGGCTCCTGCGATCTAGCCATTTCACGCGCTGCGCAGTTTTCTAATTTTTGAGTTTTATTGAAATTTTTTGAATATTAATTTTTTTTAGATTTATTTAAAAGTTTTTCTCTTCTTTTTCTCTGTTTCTTGTCTGTTTTTGTTTTTGTTTGGTTTGGTTTTTTGACTAGAAATCGCTGCAGGACCACAAGAAATATGGGGAAGCAGGAAAATACCTCTCCCACAAGGGAAAAGGATAGCTCCTCTTTATCCACACACGGTTCAATGGAAATCATGGAAATGTCTGATAAAGAATTCAGAACATTCATAATGGCAAAGCTAACAGAGATGGAAGAGAAGAGAGACAAGGAACTGCTGAAGAGGAAGGAGAAAGGAGTTGAAGAGTTCCAGGAGGTGAGGAAATTCATGCAAGATCTAAAAGATGAATTTTACACTTTACAAAAGAATCAGATGGAACTGTTAGAGATGAAGGCTATAATATAAGAAGTCAAAATCTCCCTTGAAAGTATTAAAAGCAGACTAGATCATACAGAAAATAGAATCTCAAATGTAGAAGAGAAAATTGCTGGCCTAGAAAAATCCACCATGAAGACTGAGAAAATGGCCCAAAAATTTGAGAACAATATGAGAGAAGTATTAGATACAATTAAACGTCCAAACATCTGGATAATAGTCATCCCAGAAGCTGAAGAGACTCATAAGGGCATTGATAATCTATTCCATGAAATCCTGCAAGAAAACTTTCCAAACCTGGAGAGGCACTCAAAGATCCATTCCCAAGAAGTACAGAGGACCCCAAATAGAATCAACCCAAGAACATCTTCTCCAAGACACATTATAGCCAGATTGATCAAAACCACAGACAAAGACAAGATACTAAGACAGGCAAGAGAAAAAAGGCAAGTTACCTACAAAGGGTATTCCATCAGACTAACGGCAGATCTCTCATCAGAAACAATGCGAGCGAGGAAAGAATGGGAAAATATATTCAAAGTATTAAGGGAAAAGCCATTTCAACCAAGAATTCTGTACCCAGCAAGGTTATCGTTCATTTGGGAAGAAAAGACACTAACTTTCCCAGATAAACAAAACCTGAAAGAATTTACCAGCACCAGACCAGATCTCCAAGAAGTTCTTAAGGAGGTGCTATGTCAGTAAAATTAAATGCAAACAGACAGAAATAAGAGTTCAAAAACTAAGAAAATGGGCAACTTAAGTGTAGGGACAAAGACTGGAGATGAATCTGAACCCCTACCTCTCACCATTGACAAACATCAACTCAAAGAGGATCAAAGATCTAAACCTAAGACCTCAAACTAGAAAACTACTGGTGAAAAACACTGGGGAAAGTCTGGGAGACATTGGGGTAGGCAAAGACTTTTAAAATAAGATCCCAAAGTAAAGTCGATAATCCCAAAAATAGACAAGTTGGATTACATCAGATTAAGAAGTTTCTGCATGGCAAAAGACACAGTAATTACTGTGAATCAACAGCCCTCAGAATGGGAAAATATTTTTGTAAACTATGCATCTGATAACCAGAATACATAGAGAACTCAAACTTTCCCGAAAAAAGATGATCAACCCTATTAAAAGATGGGAGAATGAGTTGGGAAAAAAAAAAAAAAACTCTCTGAGGAAGACACATGGATAGCCAAAAGGCAAATGAAAAAATGCTCAACATTCCTCTTTATAAGGGAGATGCAGATCAAAACCACAATGAGATACCACCAAACCCCAGTCAGAATGACTAAGATTAAAAAAATATATTTTTCAGTGTTAATGGGGGTGTGGTGAAAGGGTAACTCTCCTATACTGCTGGTGGGAATGTAAATTGGTCCAGCCACTGTGGAGAACAATATGGAGATTCCTCAAAGATCTACAGATAGAACTACCATATGATCCAGTAGTCCCACCCATGGGTATCTATCCAAAGGACGGAAGAATCCTAAGTCACATCAATGTTTATTGCAGCAGTTTTCACAGATATGGAACCAAACCAAATGCCCACAAACAGATGAATGGATTGAAAAAGTGTGGCACATATACTCTATGAAATATTACTCAGCCATAAAAAACAAGACAACCCTGGATTTTCACTGAAAGTGGATGAATATGTAAGATTTACTGCTGAGTGAAGCAAGCCAGGCTATGAAAGAAAGGCATTGTATGTCTTCACTTAATATATACCTGAGTGCGGGAACCATCAGTTAGTGTAATGGCTATGTCGCTGGACTCCCACATAGTCGACCGCGGTTCGCGTTCCGGACCCGGTGGCTTAAAACTCACGCCGGGCGTGTGTGCGGGTGTGTGCGTGCCCAAGATCCCGAGAGGAGAATGGAGGAGAAGGGATTGCGGTGTGACCATCCCCCTTGGGGGGTGATTTCTCGCTTTCTGTCTCTATGTCTCTCTCTGTCTGTCTGGTGAGCGCACGCGCCCTATAGCGAAAAACCTCTCAAAAAAAAAAAAATATATATATATACCTGAGTGCCTGCACTCTAGAGCCGAAACCAAATGACTAGAAGATACAGAAACATAGAAAATGATTATAAATACCAGATACAGTGTGGAAGACGGTTGGTGAAGAAGGAGAGTCTGAGGACATTAAGGAGAAAAATAGAGAAGCAAGGTATTTATGGGACAAAGAAATGGGTTATTATCTATTGACGATATCGTGTATAATATTCTCAACTGGACTGGTGAGAAATGTATACATGTTGGAATATTCACTTTGCAAGCTAAGTGACATATGTAATTGAATGTATAAAATAAATTGAATTTTTTTTTTTAAAAAAAGGAAAAGAAACAGTGATTGAAGAACTCGCTCAGTGTATGTGTGTATGCCTAAAATACCAAAAGGATGGAGAAATGGATAAGGGATTGTGGTATGACTATGCTTCATTGGAGAATGCTTTCTCCCTCTCTCTGTTTCTCTCTCATTCTCTCTTTTTCTGGTAAGCATAGATGACTTTTGAAAGAAAGAAAGAAAGATAGGAAAGAAGTAAGAAGGGACAGACAGAAGGAAGAAGAAAAGAAGAAAAGTTACATAGTCCTGTTCACTCATAGAAAAACATTAGTGTCTTCCTGGACATGAACAATGCAAGAGCTTTCTCCAACATCCTTTCACTTACTGTTTTCATAATATAACGTCCAAAATGGAGGGAAAACAGTTGGCAGCCAGAAACAGCTGCTGCTGCCCCACCAGGTTTTCCTAGAGAAACTTCAGTGCTTAGTGTTTACAGTGATTCTTGTTGGCATTAACAAATCTCCTGTGTCAGTGTTGAATTTGCACACTAATAGCTTTTCTAGTTGAAGATTTCATAGCTGTTTCTTCGCTATTTTGAAAGAGACTTAGTATGCCTCTGTAAAAAGATAAACCTGAGCAAAATTTCTTCTGTGAACATTTTTTCATCTCTATGTGAAACACAAAGAAGGAAGCTCTTCAGTCTGCTAAGGAATGAGTTCCAAAATTTCCTCTCACCTAAGTGAAATGAGTCAGAGACAGAAAGACAAAAAAAAGTATGATCGCACTTGTATGTGAAATCTAAAATAGTCAAACTTACAGAAGAAAAGGTAGAATGATGATTGCCAGGGGCTAGAGAGAGGGGGAAATGGGAAGGTAGTGGTCAAAGGGTACAAAGTTTCAGCTATGCATAATGAATAAATTCTGGAGATCTACTGCTCAGTACAGCTTCTATATTAACAATACTGTATTGCACACTTGAAGTGTATAATTCTAAGGGTTGATCTCATGTAAAATGTTCTCTTCTCCCAGGAAAAATGTAATAATAAATAAGGAAACTAGGAGGTGATAAATGCGATGCCTTTGTAACACAGGTAATGTATGTGAGGCCTCGATGGTAGTGACGTTTCATGTGTGTATGCTTATCCCCAAACTCATCAAGCAATACCTATTACATATGTATAACTTTTACATGTTAATCATAAATACTGTGTCATTGCTACAGTCATGACACATTTTTGCATAGAAAAACAGAAGAATACATTATGACTTTTCTGACTACCCAATAAATAGAGTGTTTGTTAATGATCTGCATGTAAAAAGCTATACACATTTACATACTGTTTCCTTTTAACTCTGTAATAAAGTCTGTGTTGTTGCTTTTGTTTTTAGCTACAGGGTGCATGTGCTCACAGTACAAAGACAGAGAGAGAGAAAGTGAGAAATCATCCCTCAAAAGGATGGCCATGCCACACTCCACTTTTCTTCTGTGTGTGTACCCAGAATCTCTGCTAGTGATTCTGGGTACACACACAGACATGCCTGGCAAGTTTCTCAAACCACTGGGCCAAGGAATCAAAATGTACAGTCAGCCATGTGGAATCCAGTTGCCGTAACCGCCATGCCCATCGGTTGGCCCAATAAAGTGGGTTTAAAAAAAAAGAATCTTCGGGAACCAGCAGTTAGCATAATGGCTATGTCGCTGGACTCCCACGTAGTCGACCGTGGTTCACGTCCTGGACGTGGTGGCTTAAAACTCACGCCGGGCGCATGTGCGTGCGTGCCCATGATCCCGAGAGGAGAATGGAGGAGAAGGGATTGCAGCGTGACCATCCCCCCTGGGGGGTGATTTCTCGCTTTCTTTCTCTCTGTCTCTCTCCGTCTGTCTGGCAAGTGCATGCGCCCTATAGCGAAAACCTCTCCAAAAAAAAAAAATCTTCTTGCCAAAGGAAGCACTCCAAAATTCTTTCATGTAAAATGAATGCAAATATAATCTAACCCGCTTCACTAGAAGTGACCAAAAGTGATAGGTATATGGAATTTTGAATGAGTGTATTTAAATGTACTTTCATTCCTAGGTGAACACTAGATTTTCCAGAGCTTCTATAAGTGTTTGTGATAGCTTCTGAAGCCACTTGCAATGATTTAGACTGGCTTTTATGCATGTCGTTTTGTTGTGTTTGTGTGGGGACTAGCAGAAGACAAAGTGGTTACATCGCGGGACTCACACATGGTAAATCACAGTTCAAGTCCCCAACCCAGAGGCTTGAAAAATCGCATTGGGCACATATCCATGCATGCTCAAGATCCCAGGAGGAGAATGGAGAAGGGGCCATGGCATGGCCATCCTATCCATCTAGGAGGTGATTTGTCACTTTCTCGCTTGCCCTCTCATTGTATATCCCAGAGGACATACAAGAGGACTTTAAAAAGTTCTTCAAGGGGCTAGGAGGTGGTGTGATGGTTACGGTACTGGATTCCTACATGGCCAAATGCAGTTTGGCCTCTCATTGTGTCTCTCTCCCCAGTGAGCTCATGCGGCCTAAAAAAATAAAAATAAAAATAAAATGAGAGAAAGAAAAACACTGTACTGGGGCTGGCAGACAGGTGGCATGGTGGTTAAGGTTCTAGACTCCCACATGACCAACCGCAGTTCAAATCTCGGGCCTAATGACTTGCTCTCTCTCTCTCTCTTTCTCTCATTAGTACATGTGCCCTGTTAATTTTTTTTTAAATAATAAGTTAATTAAACAAATAACTATTTATAAAAAAAGAAATTGTAGCGTAGAGAAAAATGAATGGACTTCCTTTCCATTTCAGGCGACAGGCCCAAACAATCAGACCAAGTTTCATATGAAAACTCATCAGGGGGATTTTTGCTTCCCAGTTTAATCTTTTTGGAAACAGATTAAGTCATCAGTTGACTGGACTGGTTTTCACTTTGTTTTCCAACTGAGACTGCTTTCAAAGTCACAACAATCTGTGTCGACCATTTTTATTTTATTAAGTCTGGAACACTGAATATAGCATAGCAATTACAATTTGGATCATTTCTTAACTTTCAAAAACTTTTGCCAACTTTAAAAAACATTTGCCAAAGGATATATAAGAGGACTTTAAAAAGCTCTTCAAGGGCTAGCAGGTGGTGTGATGGTTATGGTACTGGATCCCCACATGGCCAAACACAGTTCAAGTGCTGGACTTGAAAATCACACTGGGTACAGGCACATGTGTACCCAAAATCCTGACAGTGGAATGAAGGAGAAGGGATTGCAGTGTGACCATCCCCCCGGAGGGTGATTTCTCACTTTCTTTCTTTCTTTCTCTCTCTCTGGCAAGCGTACCTGCCCAATGGCAATATCTAACTTACCTATCAGGTAACTTGCTTGTCATATGTGATGTAAATATCTTCTAGAGAAGGTATAACTTTGGACCTAAATTCAAGTCACTTCTGACTTCATTTAATCAAACTTCAGGTCTCCTCCCCCAACATTTTCATGTAAGGAGACAGACTATAACATTAACTAAAACCACACACAATGCTGCTGAGAATGATTCAGGTTTTGAGCACATCTGATGACTTGAGGCTTCATTATGCTCTTTGCTCAGAAGAAGATCAAGAATTCCTGGACCACCATGACAGAGGATTGGGGGACTAGGACAGAGAAAACAGCAAGATATATTCCTCACTTAAGGCTTTTCTCTGCCAAGTTGGAAACATTGGATAGCTGTCTGAATCTCATCAAGAAAGGAGGTAGAGACAGAAGCCAAAGGTGTTAATATGGACCTGGTATACAGTGGGGCTGCTTCGTTCAGTTAAAACGTAGAGAGGGGAGGAGGGACTTCAGGACTCCCATAACATTCTGATATGAGGAGAACTCCAATTAATGGGGTGTAGCACTATACCCTTGCCATTCTCAAGAGAAAACTAGTCCTTTACACATTGAGCTCAAGTGGTACCAGTGGAGCACCAACTTCAAATGTCTGTGAAGAACATAGCTTAAGAATAAATAAGGAGGAAATGAGGAAATGGTTTGTAGATTTGCACATGACATCCCTAGGGACTACCCGAAATAATATGATGAAGTATAAGAGGTGGTGTTCACAGAGGGTGAGGGCCAGTGGTTTATTGCAATTAAGATAACCCACTTTCTAGCCAAAACCAAGGAAACTCCCATAATTTCAAATACCATCCTAAGTCACATGGCCATCGAAGATCACTCTTCTGAGCTCAGACGTATATCCAACTCCCTATCTGATATCACAACTTACGTATCTCATGGATACTTACAACATAATATGACAAAGTAGAATTTATTATTGTTTTAGCTAACTTTAGCATTGCTGATAGAAATACCTGATGGGTGATTTTATAAAGAAATGCAGGATTTTTTTGTCTTGTTTGTTGTTTTTTCCCTTCCCACAAACTCATGATTCTGGTGACTGAAGTACAAAGGATGGCAGGGGTATGCAGAAAGAGAAAGCGCTTCTGTCTCTCTCTTTTATAGAACCAGCTGTCATGAGAACAAACCCTTTCTCAGGAGACCTAAAACTCACTGGGTCTCAAGGCACCTCATTAATCTTTTCCTGAGACTATTGCCTTCATAATGTAATCACCATGATCCATTCACCACCTACTGAGAACCACCACCTCCCATCCAATTTTAAAACATGAAACTTTGGGAACAAAACATAATTCAAACCATAACAATTATATTTATTTAAAACCCTGATCCTTTTCCAGATCAATGTGTGGTAGAGCCACCTAAGTCAATAATTCTCAACCTTTACTCCTGCAGATTAGAATCACCTGGGAGTTTTAAAATTACCGAGGCCTAAACCACATTTAAATCAATTAAGTTAGAATCACCAGGAGGAAGGCCAAAGTATGGTGTGTTTGTGGCAGGGGAAATCTTGCCGAAAGTTCCCAGGTGATTATAATATGTGGGTGGAGAAGTTCTGTTCATCAGTTTATGCCAGAAATGTAGAAGTTACCTTGACACTTCTATTTCCTTATCCACTGCTCTTTCTAATATGACACTGAAAACTGTTGATTCTTGGGGCCAGCAGTTAGCGTAATGGCTATGTTGCTGGACTCCCATGTAGTCAACTGCAGTTTGAGTCCCAGACCCGGTGGCTTAAACTCACGCCGGGCACGTGTGTGTGCGTGCCCAAGATCCCCAGAGAAGAATGGAGGAGAAGGGACTGCGGCGTGGCCATCCCCCCCGGGAGGAGGGGGGTGATTTCTCGCTTTCTGTCTCTCTGTCTTTCTGGCAAGCGCACACGTCCTATAGCTAAAAACCTCTCTAGAAAAAGGAAAGAAAGAAAGAACTGTTGATTCTGCTTCCAGAATAGTTCATGACTCTCTCTACATTTCCCTGACCACTACAACCTTAATCCAGGTAACCATCATCCCTTACATGGGTTAATAAATAGTCTCCTCATGGTCTCTCTCATCTATACTTGCCCATCTCTTAGCACTTCTACTAACAAATAGATAATGCCCATGCTACTTAAGATTTTTTTCCTACTCTTTATCTAATATTTTTCTATTATCCTTCAAGTGCTAGTTTAAAAAATAACACTTCCAGAACCAGCAGTTGGCGTAATGGCTATGTCACTGGACTCCCATGTAGTTGACCATGGTTGAGTCCCAGACCTGGTGGCTTAAACTCATGCTGGGTGTGTGTGCATGTGTGCCCAAGATCCCAAGAGGAGAATGGAGGAGAAGGGATTGCGGCATGGCCATCCCCTTGGGGGGTGATTTCTCGCTTTCTCTCTCTCTGTTTCCCTCTGTCTTTCTGGCGAGCACATGTGCCCTATAGCAAAAACCTCTCCAAATAAATAAATAAATAAAAATAAAAATGTAACGCTTCCATTTTTCATAAAACTTCCCAAATGTCAAAGCAGATTGAATCTTCCTCTTACTACCATAGCATCTTAAATGTTTTATTAATTATGCTACATAATAAATAATTATAATATGTTAAATTTATTAACTAAATAGTGATTTATATAAAAACTTGTTTAACTTTGGCTCTCTTACTCAACTCTAAGAAAAAAACTGACAAGGACATGCATGACTAAAGTGAAAAAGAAAAAGTTTAAAACATCTGGATTTATTGTTCTCAAATGAATCATAATTAGAGCTAACATTTAACATTCACGGTGTATTTAGCACATTAAACATATTAATCATTACAGTTCTATAAATTTTATCTATTTGTTTTTTTCTATTGATTCAATAAGCAATTTATAGAGTACTACATACAAAATTTCAGGCCACATTTATTTCTTTTCTTTTTCTTTTTTTTTTTTTTTGAGAGATTTTCACTGTAGGGCGCGTGCGCTCGCCAGACAGACAGAGACATAGAGACAGAAAGCGAGAAATCACCCCCCAGGGGGGATGGTCAAGCCGCAATCCCTTCTCCTCCATTCTCCTCTCGGGATCTTGGGCACACACGCACACGCGCGCCCGGCGTGAGTTTTTTAAACCACCGGGTCCGGGACACGAACCGCGGTCGACTACGTGGGAGTCCAGCGACATAGCCATTACGCTAACTGCTGGTTCCCTTCTTTTCTTTTTTGGAGAAGCTGTTGCTATAGGGCGCGTGCACTTGCCAGAAAGAAAGAGATAGACAGAGACAGAAAGCAAGAAATCACCCCCCAGGGGGGATGGCCACATCACAATCCCTCCTCCACCATTCTCCTCCCAGGATCTTGTGCACGCACACGCACGCGCCCAGCGTGCGTTTAAACCACTGGGTCTTGGTGTGTTTACGCCAACTGCTGGTCCCAGGGCCACATTTCTTAAAGTATGGTAAGAGACTCTAACACCCAGGATGTTTATTTAAAATGCAGAATTGGTTGTTTCACCCTTGATCTACTTCATCAGGCTTATGTAAAGCCTTGGCTATCCAAATGATAAATAATTTCACAGGTAATAGATTCATATTACATCTGTTTTTTGTTTTTTTTGTTTTTGTTTTTTTTTGGAGAGATTTTCACTGTAGGGCACGTGCGCTTGCCAGACAGACAGACAGAGACATAGAGACAGAAAGCGAGAAATCACCCCCCAGGGGGGATGGTCACGCCGCAATCCCTTCTCCTCCATTCTCCTCTCGGGATCTTGGGCATGCACGCACACGCGCCCGGCGTGAGTTTTAAGCCACCGGGTCCGGGACATGAACCGCGGTCGACTACGTGGGAGTCCAGCGACATAGCCATTACTCTAACTGCTGGTTCCCTGTTTTTGAAGCACTACTCTAGGACAAAGATTCTAATAGAGGTGGCATCAGAATACATGGACCCTTCTCTGTGTCTACCAAATCATAGTTTCCATTGCATAGTCCCAGGCAAGTGTAATGTCTAGGAATTTTACAATGATTGTGAAGGTATACATCTCTGAATAATCACCACTCATATGTTTAGAATCAAGGGGGAGGCTTCAGGGTATGAAATTTTCAATGAAATATAACAAGATATGGCTATAGTAGAGGTGAATGTACAATTTTAAGAGTGTTGGTTCATCAATACCACCTTCTTTTGTCAATGGCTACAGAAACACTGTCTAGTTCACAAGAAAGAAAATCAACCTTAAACAAGTTGAGCATCGGTGAATCAAGCAGCACCATCATCATCTTCCCATCATGCACAGAGATGTGACCCTACCCACCATAAGATGCAACACAAAGATTTGGTCATGTGGCCAAGGAATTATATGACTCTTGGAAGAAGAGATGAAGACTAAAGCCCAATGAAGACACTAGGTGTCTGTTTAGAATCATGTCTATTTGCATTGGAAGTCTGCCTTCGTTATAGATATATATTTTTTAATTTTATTTTTTTTCATGAGACAGAGAAGAAAGGGAAGCCCTAGACAAGGTCTCAGCCTGCCAGCAGTCAAGATCGCAGGTATTCACAGGTATGTATCCATGGTGTGTTCAGGCCAACCTGGGATCTGAACCTGAACTTCCCATGTGGGTCTGTTGTCATGCAGTGGTACCTTATCATTTGCACTATCACAACTGAACCAGTGATGACTATTTTTGAAGAAAATTTCATCTCTTCTACTACAGAGGAGTATGAATGAAGAGATAAAAGTTTTTAGTAAAGTCGTCAAACCAAAATGTATTTTCAGAGCAAAGGTAAAAATACATAAACTGAAAGAAACAAAACCATAAAATTTCTTTGAATTCTCTTGATCTTTTTGAATTAATAATAATTAAAGTCAACACTTAACATTTATTATATACACTGAGGACTTTAATATACACTATATCTGTTCTGCCTTTTATTTTTTTCCCCCTTTGATTCCCTCCCTCCAAAGTGGAAAATTATCTGGTGATGATGATGTGCATGGTAATATCTTTGACTGGACTAATATGCAGTGAATTCATCCTGGGGAGATTTATTTCATATGCTGCAAAGATGTACAGTGATTAAATGGTAAAAAAAAATAAAAAGAAAAAAATATGTATACGCCATATCATTTAAGTCTCACTGCAATTCCATAAGTAACTCCTTCACATATGTTCACTCATTCAACAAAACAAATTTTTAGAGGTTTTTGCCATAGGGCATGTATATTCACCTGAGAGACAGAAACAGTGAGAGGAAAAGTGAGAAATCACCCCTGGGGGGATGGCCATGCTGCAATACCTTCTCCTCCATTCTTCTCCTGGGATCTTGGGCATACACGCACATGCGCCCAGCATGATTCTCAAGCTACCAGGTCAGGGACTTGAACCATGGTCAGCCATGTGGGACTCCAGCAATGTAGCCACTATGCCATCTTCTGGCCTCTGAAAATGTTTATAATATATCAAAAAGCCGATCTTTCCAGCATTGACTAAGACTAGGCATATAGAAAGAAAGGTAAGTTCCCTGCTCTTTCGTATGTAAAACTAAATACGTGTATTTGGTAAATATGTTAACTGAAGACTGAGATAGAGACAGGTTCAACAACTATCCTAAGTTCACAGCCAATAAGATGCAAAGGTGGGATCTGAACAATTAATACAAGCTATGAGCTGCTGCTCTTTATGTCACTATGTTCTATTTCAAGGATAAAATCCATATATAAGTCGAACCACATGCAATTGCCATTTTTGTACATGAAGATATGTCAAATTTGGTATTATCATATACATAGACCTATACTCTTATTTCATACCTCTTAGCTTTTTTTTAAAATTACTAACAACTCTCTTGAAAATTTTTAGATTGACTTCCCAAATTGCAAATCAAAAAATTCAACCCTATTTCAAAAGTTTTTATGATTAAAAAGTTTGGTAGGTCAGTGGGCACTATATTTTAATGACAACTTGTTGGTCCTGTGAATTTGTGAAGTGTGTCCAGTTAATAGGCATTTAAGGTGAAGGAGACACCCTAGAACAGTTTCAAAGCAGTAAATGACTGCACAGAGGAGACTTGTTCATTTATAACTGGTTATTTTGTCTCATTCCTAACATAATATAAATCAAATCATACAAGTTGGACTAAGACAAAGATGATTTCATAACAAGGTGCTTGTCCAAGCTTGTGTTTCCATGCATATAGTTTATGAACACCAAGCCATGACAAGACACCTGGATACCTAAGACAGCTGGGCGTCAAGAACAATGTGGCAATCCTAGTGTCTGAACTAAAAATAAAGTATTTTGTAAAATATGTATTTTGTGAGTCAGAGTAACCTACTAGGTGAATCCTAAAACATTCAAAGAGTTATCATCTACTGATAACCTAAAAGAGAGCCCTGAGGAGAAATAATTTTGCCAGAACACATATGTAAATACTTACATTTCTCTTCAAATATGTCTCTCTAGATCAGGGATTTGCAGTCTTGTCACTATTAAATATTACACTAGATAATTTTTAGGGGTGAGAGGTGCTGTCGTGTACACTGTGAATGCTGGCAGTATTCCTGGCCTCTGCTAGTAATGACTCTCCATTATGGAAATTAAAACTCTCTCTACTGTCACCACAACCGAGCCAGTTATTGCCAGACATTTTTGTTGCCATATCTGACAGGTGTTACTAGCAGAGTAGCCTGCAGGAATAAAATTGCCACCATTTGAAAACCACTGCTTATGATAGACAGAGACAGATGTAGAAGTATATGAGACACAGGAACATTAATGTAAACTTAGGTATGGAAAGGGAGAAAATAGTGTGTTTAAGTGTGTCATTATCATCCATGTGGTACAAGGTTAAGAAGAACTGGATCTACACTGGCCAGTGGTAAATGTTGATAGGAACACATACTAGCTATGAGAACTTTTTTATTTTTATTTTTATTTTGAGGTTTTCGCTATAGGGCATGTGCGCTCGTCAGACAGACAGAGAGAGACATAGAGACAGAAAGCGAGAAATCACCCCCCAGGGGGGATGGTCACACCGCAATCCCTTCTCCTCCATTCTCCTGTCAAGATCTTGGGCACGCACGCACAAACGCCCAGCTGAATTTTAAGCCACCGGGTCCGGGAAGCGAACCGCGGTCAACTATGTGGGAGTCCAGCGACATAGCCATTACGCTAACCGCTGGTTCCCCTAGCTGTGAGATCTTTACAATGAAGGTCACCATAGGATTTCAAAGAGTTATAATGATCATTTAGTGAGATAAAATATCTAAAGCACTTGTCATATTATTTAGCACTAAGTACTTGGCAGCTGTCAGGTCTCCCTGTCCTAGAAGATCTTGCTAACTAGCACAGTTTTCTTATATCTCAGGGCCTCTGTGTCTCTCCTTATCATGAACAGATACATGAGCATATGCAATACGTTGCATATGTAGATGTACATATGTATGCAGGAATGTAGCCAAATAAAACCTACCAAGGGCATGTATAACTCTGAGTATTTGAGTGTGTCTGTATTGGGGGGGGGTGTCAAAAAAAAGAGTGTGAGTCACAATATAATGCAAAGCAGATGTTAGTCTGCTTGATAATTTTTCTGGCAGATAAAAAAAGAGGAGTTAAAGTAAACTTTAACTGGCATGTTTAAAGAATAAAGTAATCAAATGTTATAATTAATAAAGTGTTAGCATATAAGCCAAACATGGATTATCAATTTTAAAACATTAAAAAATACAACAAAATACATTTAACACTAAAACTTACTAAGATGATTAATTCTATTTTAACAATTATTGATAGGTCACTTACTCTTTTCTTAGCTCTCTAAGCATGGATTTATTAATGAAGTTTTAGAAAATGATTCTTTAAGGTAATGGTTTTAAATATGTCTCCAGAAGTGTGAAAGATGTAAAAGTTTATCATGATCTAAAGTGTTAGAGAAACATTCCTGATATTTATTTATGTACACTGTATTTGTTTCTGTCATAAAATTTTAGAATACACAGTACCTTTTCTTCCACAATTAAACTCTTATGTCAAAAGCTAAGAAGCTCTTTTGTAAAACTATCTCATTTTTTTTCTATCACTATGAAGGTCAGAAGATAGGTAATTATTCTCTATCGCACCTTAGTAATAACAATTAATTTCTTCTCAGCATCTAGTAAGGAGGCATTAATTATTTATTAACAAATAACCTGTCATATTTATGGGCAGCTGAGATACTAGGAAATTCTGTTATATTGAACCAAAGCCTACCCACTCCAAATGTATACACAGCATGTATATATTATCTATCCACTGCAAAAACAAAATAAGTTGAATCTTTTCATATGATAATCCATATATATATATGGATTATATATATATTATATATATAATATTT
>NW_006159915.1:2360000-2369596 GCF_000334495.1 Tupaia belangeri chinensis
ATATATATATATGGATTATCATATGAAAAGAGTCAGCTAATTCTTATACTCCTTTCCCAACCCACCCTTCCCTACAAAATCAGACTTGGCCTCTTCAATCATGCTCACCTGAAATGCTTTCTAGTCATTTATCTCCTCAGAATTTAGTTTTTTCAACATTGAGGGGGGAAAAAAAATCAGATGTGGCTGGTTTTTACCTTTTTCACTGAATACTTCTTTATTATCTTTTTTCTTGTCAGCATTTCATGATTCCAAATATTCTGCATCTATATCCAAACGTAAGGGCCAGATGGTGGTGCAACAGCATCTGCAATGTTGGACTCATGTGGGAAGAAGGTTCACAGCCTGAGGCCTCCCTCTACACACCAGGTACATGAGCATGAGCCTGTAATCCAGACTGGCTGAGGAAGAAGGTGAATGAGAATCCTTTAAAGGCTCTCTTTCTCTCTCTCTCTTTGTGTCTCTCTCATATACAATAAATAAATAAACTTTAAAATATAACCAAGTATACAATTTTTATATTTTAGTTTCAATATCTGTTCGTGTTCATTTCAGTGAAGCATAGACAACGAATGAGCATACATCCCCTCCGCTATTTCAGAATTATGTCTTTCTCATGCCACTCACTTCCTCTCATCTTATACTCTTCTCTTCCTATCAGTTTTCTTTGAGTATATCTTCATTTTCCATGGCATCTTCATTTGACTCGTTAGTAACAGAGCCAACTTTGAATATCATAATTTCTTCACAGTGTTAAGAATGCCAACTGCTACATCCGAAAATTAAGTCTTAAAAGACTTTTCTGCTATTTCATTTTATGATGATGACTCCAACAAAATAAGTCAATAAAAGATGACTGCTTCTCAATTACAGCTAATATCTTTTTTAGGGTTTATGAAACCAAAAGTGGGATCTGGCTTCCTCAGTGCACTGACTAACCTACTGCACTGCTGGGCCTGCCTTATCCAGCACTTTTTATCATGCACAGAGAAGATCACATTATGTCTGTGGTGGTTTGACTAAAAAATACATAGCTTTGGGGCAGACAAAAAGTATTGCAAAAGACATTATTGGGATGACTCAAACCGTTTTAATATAATATGTAGATTCTATTAGAATATTGCCTTAATTTTAAATTGCCTCATTTTGGTCATTGTATTGTGTTTACATTAGAGAATGTCCTTTTTCTTAGGAAACATATGCCAAATAATTTAGTGGTAAAGAGGAAGCTATGTCTATAAATTATTCTCAAATTGGTCAAAAAATTATAGATGTGCGTGTGCATAAATATACACGTTATATGTATGTGTATTCATTTTAGTGCATGTATATCATCTATATGCACACATATATACATATACACATGTGCACATATGCACTTATATACACAAGCGGTAAGTGTAGAAAAACAATTGATAAATTGTCCCTAATTATTGCAAAATTTTGTAAGCTTGAAATTATATCTAAATTAAAAGTTTTTATAAAAGTATCAAATCATATGAGAAGACTAAAAATATTGCCATAAAGAAAAATCAGATTTTCTTTTTTTAATGATTTTATTTAACTTTATTTATTACCATTATTATTAATTTTCAGTTTGATCAGACAGAGAGAGACCAAGTGAGAGAGGGAAAGTGAGAGCAAGCCACCAGGTCCAGGACTTGAACTGCGGTCGGCCATGTGGGAATCCAATGCTTTTAACCACCACACCACCTGCTGGTCCCACAAAATCAGATTTTCTTATACCAAGGATTTACTATGTTATACTCATTATTTGATAGTTAAATCAATGTACATTAAACATGAAGTCATAGTGCCAGGAATTTAAAACTTACAAATATGTTACAATGAGATGTTTATAGTGATATTTATATCAATGTCATTTTGTTTTTAACATTTTAATCCAAAAGAAAATACATTTTAGGAAATGATACTACAGTTAAACACTGGGAATTTTAGAGTTAGAATAATTATGTTTATATAAATACTTAGGAATGTGTGTATCTGCCAAATAAATGTATTTATTGGTTTTAAGTACTCTACACCAGAACTGTGAAATTGTGCTTTATTCTGAAAGAAGAATTTCAACTAATTTGGAGGTCAAAAAATATATTTTGCTTGAACTTGAACTTTTGACAAGTAATGAAATACATTTCCACTTTTTTTTCTTTTGGTGAGGTCATATTGTATATAATGGTTTCATTTTTCTTCTGTGGTGGGTTATTCATCCTTGTTTCCATTTCTGGTTTTAGATGAAACCTCAGCTATGCTGAGAAGTCTTCACTTTCATATTGTTTTTGAAACTAGACTTTCATGATAAAGCCGCAAAACAACTTAGCAATAACACACATTAAGGAAGCACGCTGTTATGAATTCATATTTAGGGGATTTAGCAAGGTATTCTGCAATATATGACAAATCAGAAGTGGCCCATACATAAAATCAAAAACTGTATCTAAACTCAAATTCCTTAACCATCTCCCTACTCACTGATCTCTCAAATCTTTCATTCTTTCTTTTCTTTTTTTCCTACTGTCTCTCTTTCTTTTTTTAAAAAATAATTATTTTATTTAACTTTATTTATTTATTTTAATTTGACCAGAGAGGGACAGAGAGAAAGAGAGAGGGAGAGAAAGCCAGAAAGCAAGCTGCCAGGTCCAGGACTTGAACTACAGTCGGCCATGTGGGAGTCTAGCGCCCTTAACCACCACACCACCTGCTGGTCTCATCTACTGTCCTTTCTTTTTCTATTTCTCTTTCTCCCTCCCTCACTTTCTTTCCTTTTGTCTCTCTCTCCCACCCTTTCTTTCCTAGCCTTTCAAGAAGTGGAAACAGGATGTAGGTCAGAGCTGAAGGGTTGATTTTGCAGAACCTTATGGTAGAACCAGAGAATAAGGATTATAGTCAACTCGACAATTAGGTATTTTGTCATCTGAAGTCCTACCTAAGCAAACGTGATATTTCTAAGCAGTTAGTCACTGCCTCAAATTTTTTTTAAAAAAAGGAAAAAACTCCATGTATATCTACAAACATACCACTAGCTTAGAATCAGGGCAGTATCACCCTAGGTATTCCCCAGGTGGGAAGGGATACACACTTAAAAGTAGGTGAATTCCCAGTAAATGTCCCCATTTCTGTTGGGGATCTTAACTCACATTCCCTGCTTGGGGAGCCCCATGAGTTTCTCGATTGCTTCCTACAGAAATGGGAACAGAATTGAGAACACTGCCATGTTGGGAAAATCTAGAAAGTTCCTCATTGCTTAATAAGATATGGGGTAATCTAAAGACTGAGGAATTGAAGGTTGAGGAATCCCTAAGAGACTTCCTTTTATAGCTTCTATCTCTTAATTCATGTAAATGATAAATAGTCCTTGTTGTATTGAAGAGACCTAAGTAGTATCACCATAAGATTTTTACTAGATATCCTATGAATAATAATCATTCCTTCCTATTTGCATTTCTGTCAGTGAGAAGAGCTCAGCCGAACACATTTTTTCTGAGTGGAGAAGGCTATGGATTAGAAATACATGCAACAACAAACACACAAAGACACACAAGTATAAAAAAGCAAGGTTCAGGTGGGCCTGACTTCTCTGATGGAGAAAGCCAGGACCTGAAACTGGCCTCAGGTTTATTCTTTTAAAGGGCAGAAAATGGGGTAAGAGGAAATGGAATGCAAAGAGAATGGGGGAAGAGGAATAGAATGCAAAACCAGTTGTTTTTGGATGTAAAGCATCTGAACATGTGAAAACAACTGGTGCCATGTAATTTCTCTGATCTTTTTGGGGTAACTCTGATAAAAAGATGTGGCTTCCCTTAGCCTCATACTGCCCTGCAGTGTTGGGTATTGGGTATCAACAACAACAGGAAGATAACCGATAACAACAGGCAGACAGCGTTTTCGCATGTAAATGCTCTCATAATCATTGCTAAGAAGCTCATGGAAGCACATTAGTGCATATGTCTAAAGGTTACATGTTCTCTCAGAGTGGCCACTCTCCACACGGTTCTTTAGATATATATTTACAAATTGCTTCTGTATTGATTATTGATCCCACACACTTGCAATAAAGAAGCATAGTTATTATATATATATATATATACATACATACATACAATTTTTAAAAGAAAGGTATTTACTATAGGGTACTGGGCACATGAGCTTGCCAGAGAGACAGGGAGACAGAAAATGAAAAAATCACCCTGCAGGGCAGATGGCTATAACATAATTTCTTCTCCTCCATTCTCCTCTTGGGATTTTGGGCACACACTCACATATGCCCAGAATGAGTTTTAAGGTTTCAAGTCGCTGGGTCTGGGACTCAAATTGTTTTGGTCAATTACGTGGGAGTCCAGTGACATGACCATTATATCATCTGCTTATTTTATATATACGTACACACACACACACACACACACACACACACACACACACACACACATATATATATATATATTTAGTGTATATAATTAAATAGAGAAAAGACATATATTTCTCATTACCATCAGCCTTCAAAGGCTATATCAAATATTTTATCATGCTAATTTTTAACTCAAAAATAGCCTCTTTAAATACAAGTACATAAACATTTTATAATCACACATCTAAATATATGCTATCACAAAATATCAACATTTAGTCTAAAAATATTTATTATGCACCTAACATATGCCAGTACTACATTAACCACAATACGAATCTCTTCCTGCTACAGAATGATTTGCAATCACACTCCTATAAAACCCCTCCCCCCTGGGACCAGCAGTTGGCGTAATGACTATGTTGCTGGACTCCCATGTAGTCAACTGCAGTTCGAGTCCCAGACCCAGTGGCTTAAACTTGAATCGGGTGCATATGCGTGCATACCCAAGATCCCAAAAGGAGAATGGATGAGAAGGGATTGCGCCATGACCATCCCTGCTTGAGGGTGATCTCACTTTCTGTCTCTATCTCTCTCTGTCTTTCTGGCAAGCGCACGTGCCCTATAGCAAAAACCTCTCTAAAAAACAAAATGAAATCAAACCAAAAACCCCTCTCTCTTATCCCTAAAAGTTTAAATACAATATAACAAACCTATGTTAGTTATCTACTGATGAATAGTAAACTATCCTTAAAGGTAATTAAACAACAATAATTTTTATTTTTTGTAATTCTATGGGTCCATTTTCTGTTTTGCTTAGAGTTTACTGAGGTTACTCATGTTGCCACATTCAGCTGAGAATTCAGCTAGGACTGTAATATCCAAGATGGTTTTCTTCACATTTTTAGAAGTTAGTGCTAGCTGTCACTTGAGAGTCCCTCTTTTGTCTCCATGTGACCTCCTCCACCAGGGCCTCTTTCCACCTGCTTCATCCTATATAGTAGCCTTGACTTCTTTGCACGGTGGTTGGCTTCCAAAAGGTGAAAACAGAACCTAACAAGCTTCTTGGTAGATTTGGAGGTCATGTTAAATTGCTCAAAACAAAGCACAAGGCTAAATTCAAGGAAATGGTAACCTGTTGGTAAAGGAAGGGGCCAACCACATTATACAAGGGCACATGACTCGGGGAGGGGTTACTATGGCCATTGTGAGAAATAATCTCCCACAAACCTATAGTTTTCTATATAACTTATTTCAAAGTTATATTGTTTCTGAAACTTTAAAATATTTGCAAATTGTAATACACAAGTGTCCAATTGCAGTATCTTTGAAGAATCAGGATTTGAATTTAAGTCCTGAACTTTTTTTTATCAAAAACAAAAATTGCTAAATTGCTAAAATTGCAATAAAAACCTTATCACATTCATTCTCCGTATGTATACCCATATATTTATCCTCTTGACAATTATTTGAGAGCTCCTAGCAGGAGCTTTGTATGGATTACATGTCTTTTTTAATTAAGGTCTTTAGTGACTCAGTAAAATGTGGGGGAAAACAGTATAGAAAGCAAACATAGATAACAGAGACAGTATGGGAGGAGAGTGGGAGATGGCAGAGGGTAAGAGATAGGGAATCAAGGATGAGGAAAAGAAAGCAAAACAAACAGGAAACAAGAAGTGGAAAATTATTTGTTGATGATAACATGTATTCTGATGTGCTTGATTGAGCCAATATACAGTGTACTCTGGATGGAAAATCTCATTTTGTATGTTGTCATGATGTACAGTGAATGAATGTAAATAAATAAATTTAAATTTAAAAAAAAGAAAAAAGAAAGAAAAAATATATATATTTTTTGTTTCATTTTCTTTTATACAGTCAATCATGTTATTTAGCTTACAAAGTGAATATTCCAACATGTGAACATTTATCCCTAGTCCAGTTGATAAAACTATAAAATTATCTTCAACAGATAATATCACATTTCTTTCTACCATTAATGCTTTGCCTCTCTATTTTTCTTCTAAATGTCTTTCCTTAGAATCTACTCTTTCATACACACTATATCTGGTATTTCTGACCATTTACTGTGTTTCTATATCCTTTAGTCAATCAGTTTCAGTCATAAGAGTGCATACACTTGGTATATATTAAGTAGGGATGGACAGTGTCTCTCCTTCAAAGCCTGACTTGCTTCGCTCAGCAGTAAATCTTCCATATTTTTCCACTTTCTGCCAAAAGCCAGGGTTTTGTTGGGTTTTACGGCTGAATAGTATTCTATAGAGTATATGTGCCACAGTTTTTCAATCCATTCATCTGATCATGGGCATTTGGGTTGGTTCCATGTCTTAGCAATTGTGAATAGTGCCACAATAAACATCGATGTACAAGCATTTTTCCGATTAAGAATTCTTCTGTCCTTTGGGTAGATACCAAGGAGTGGGAATATGATAGTTCTATTTGTAGATTTTTTAGGAGTCTCCAAATCATTCTCCACAGTGGCTGGGCCAATTTACATTCCCACCATCAGTGTAAGGGAGTTCCCCTTTCACCACACCCCCGCTAGCACTTAAATTTTTTTTTTTTTATCTTAGTCATTCTGACTGGGGTTAGGTGGTATCTCATTGTTGCTTTTATCTGCATTTCCCTTGCAATGAGGGATGTTGAACGTTTTTTCATATGCCTTTTGGCTATTCGTGTGTCATCCTTAGAGAATGTTTTTTTCAACTCATTCTCCCATCTTTTAATAGGGTTGATCATCTTTTTTTGGAACAGCTGCTTGAGTTTCTTGTGTATTCCGGTTATTAGCCCCTTATCTGATGCATAGTTTACAAAAATATTTTCCCATTTGATTCACAGTAATTACTGTGTCTTTTGCCATGCAGAAACTTCTTAGTCTGATGTAATCCCACTTGTATATTTTGGAGATTATCGACTATGATTTGGGGGTCTTAAAAGTTATTCCATTTACCATAGGCACAAAAAGTATAAGATATTTAGGAATACATCTAATCAAAGAAGTTAAAGACCTCCACAAGGAAAACTATGAGAAGCTAATAAAACAAAATTGAAAATGACACAAAAAAGTGGAAGGAAATCCCATGTTCCTGGATTGGAAAAATTAATATAAACAAAAATGGCAGTTTTACTCAAATTAATCTACACTTTTAATGCAATCTCAAAGTATCAGACACATTCTTCACAGATCTAGAAAAAACAATCATAAAATGTGTCTGAAATCATAAAAGACCCTGTATTGCCAAAGCAATTCTGTACAAGAAGAGTGGAGTGGGCAACATCTCACTCACTGACTCAAAAATATACTACAAAGCTGTGGTAATCAAAACAGCATGGTAGTGGCACAGAAACAGACAGGTGGACCAATGGAACAAAATAGAGACCCCAGAAATAAATTCCCAAACATATAGTGGACTGATTTTTGACAAGGAGTACCAGTCAATCCAGTGGGAAAAGGAAAACCTCTTCAGCAAATGGTGTTGGAAAACTGGATTTCCACCTGCAGAAAGATGAATCTGAACCCCTTCCTCTCACCTTTGACAAAAATCAACTCAAGGTGGGTCAAAGATCTAAATATAAGACCTCAAACTCTAAAACTGCTACTGGAAAACACTGGGGAAACTCTGGGAGATATTGAGGTAGGCAAAACTTCTTAAATAAGACCCCCAAAGCAAAGTGGATTACATGTCATGATAAATGAGTTGGTTTATTTGCTAACATTAATGAGAATTACATATAACTCCTTATAGTTCAGTCTTAGCCTTAACTATGAAGAAGCATTTTGTAATTCTTGTCAGTAAGTACATTTAAAAATATCATTATTCCTTCATTTTATTACTTGATTATTTCTTGATGAATGTCTTTGGGGATAATTTTTGCCATTTCTTTTTTGCTTTGGCTATAAGCCATTTAATGTTTTCAGACAGTAAGAAACAAATAGACTTGAAATAATTTGGTATATTAGCATTTAAAAAGATAGACCCAGCAGTTGGAGTAGTGGTTAATGGCACTACGCTCCCACACAGCTGACTATAGTTCAAGTCCTGGACTTGGCACTTGCTTTCTCACTTTCCCTCCTTCTCTCTCTCTCTCACTCTTGCTCTATCCCTCTCTGGTCAAGGTAAAATAAATAAATAAAGTTAAAATAAAACAATTCTTAAAGAAAAAGAAAGAGGGGAGAGCAGATCATGGTTCAGTGGTAATGCACCTAGACTCGTTTATTCATATTCTGGGGGCTCCCTGTATATGCTGGGCATGTGTGTGTGTGCACACCCATGATCTGGATCAGCTGAGACTTGGGGAAGAACATACCATTAATACATGTTGGGGGTGCCTGTCTCTCTCTCTCTCTCTCTCACTCCCTCTCTCTCTCTCTCACAGAAAAATTTAAAACTTTAAATAAATAAATAATAAAAACAAAAAGAGAATACAAACTTGAGGGACAATTAAGTTATTCTCTCATAGATTAGAAACCAGAGTGAAAGTAAAATCTTTCATTAAAGTCTTCTCATCAAATCCAACACCAGAATCAGAGAGCAGAAGTAGGAACTCACCTAGAGTTTCTAAACCAAAATAGGCTCATTTTCATCATTGAACAAAAGCCCTTAAGAGGACTAAGTTTGGCAAATTTCAGGTTAAGACACACAGTCTTTCTTTTTCAAAATCAGCCCAAATTTTTCTGTTCTTCACTTATTAATATACATTTGCTCAATCTTAACTCTAATAAATAAACATATTCTTTTAGAAATATCCAACAACATTTTATCAAAAAATGTTTAAACACATAGTAGAGGAATCTTAGGGAAAATCCGAAGACTGAATCCAATTTATTCCAAGAAAGGGTCAGGAAATCAAATCACTAAACAAACTAATACTTAATGTGTTATTGTTTTTGTCCATAGTTTGCTTATTGGTGATATAAGCATATTTCTTGAATATTCATGCTAAAATTTCCTACCTGGTCTTATTATATTTGTTTGGAGATCCCCATTATATCTAATGTGTCTCAAGATGTACAATTTTCTTTTTTTTTTTTTAATCTTTTTTTTTAATTTTTTTTATTTATTAATTCACTTTACACCATCACAACACACAAATGAATTTTCCATCCAAAATACACTGTGCATTGTCTCAATCAAGTACATCCACATATATGTTCTCAGCAAATAATTTTCCAATTCTTATGTCCTACATACCTTGCCCTTTGTCTTGCCAT
>NW_006159915.1:2370865-2374826 GCF_000334495.1 Tupaia belangeri chinensis
GGGCCCTGGTGGGCCGGCGCAGGGCCTACTCCGCCCAAGATGTACAATTTTCTGAAGCATAATTATATACAGGATAAAACTGAAATATAAATAATTTTTCACAGTCTCGTTTGATCCACTTCTTTCTTACAGGTAAAACTAGAGGACAATAAAAGAGTAATAAAAAGCATGACATCACTTACAGATTGTTTCACAGCTAGGCATAATTATACTGTTAGCTCCAGTTAAATATTGTTTCCTTTTACAATAAAATATTATTGGACCCAGCAAGTGACGTAGTGGTTAAGGCACTGGACTCCCATGTGGTCAGCTGTGGTTTAAGTCCCAGACCCGGTGACTTGAAACTCACTCCAGGTACATGTGTGTGCATGCCCAAATCCTGAGAGGAGAATGGAGAAGAAGGGATTGCGGCGTGGCCATCCCCATCGGGGTGACTTCTCAATTTCTGTCTCTCTGTCTGTCTCTGTTTCTGGGCACATGCCCTATAGCAAAAACCTCTCCAAAAAAAAAAAAAAAAAACCTAAAAACTCTATAATAAAATATTATCTACTTCTCTAATATCAACTTTAAAATTTGACTTCAATATTTAACTAGGTATTAGCTTATATAGCATTGGTTCCTTTTGCTCTAGTTTTTCTTTATTCATGATAGAGTGTGTGTGCAAGCATGCAGAAGACAGAGATATGAAACCCTCCACAGGGTCTGGTTATGTATAAAGCATTTGGAATACAACCAGTGATAACAACATTCTATATACTATAAATCAAACTTGTTGAGGAGACAAATTATGGTAAAGACTCATAGTCTTATCAAAGTGTTTGGAGACTTCATATAGCTTACTTGCAAATGAAAATTAAATGAAATCAAGAATCTGATATAATGCAAGTATTTTTATTTCTTCCTTGATCTTTCAAATTCTAATGCTCTTCTAGAAAAAATAGAGAGCTGAATCTCTCACCGTGATATACAAAGTTTAGGAAATATACATTTTTTAAAGAAATATTTATTTAATTTTATTTATCACTATTTTTTAATTTGCTACAGGGCACATGCACTCACCAGAGAGAGATGAGGAGCAGGAGGGAGTGAGAAAGCAAGCCACCAGTTCCAAGATTCAGTCAGCCGTATGGGAGCCCAGCACCTTAACAGCCATGCCATCTGCTGGCCCTATACATTGATTTTTTTAATTTCATTTAAATGTTCCTATTATAACAGATGTGTTTATATGGCTTGGAATTGGGGCACTTGCTTTGATGTTCCTTTGGTTCCTTATTTAAATTGCATTTTTAGTTATTATCAGTTCTGGTGCCTTAACTATTTTGTACTTTTTTTTTTTTTTGAGAGGTTTTTGCTATAGGGCGCATGTGCTCACCAGAAAGACAGAGAGAGACAGAGAGACAGAAAGCGAGAAATCACCCCCCAGGGGGGATAGCCACACCACAATCCCTTTTCCTCCATTCTCCTCTTGGGATCTTGAGCATGACACACATGCGCCCAGTGTGAGTTTAAGCCACCGTATCAGGGACTCGAACCACGGTCGACTATATGGAATCAGCGACATAGCCATTATACTAACTGCTGGTCCCACTATTTTGTCCTTTCTATTTTTTCAGAATTCTACCAGTGGTGAGAACTTGAAGGTAACAGAATAAAGAAGTAGAAAGAGTTTAATGTCTAAGAGCAATGGGATTCATCCAATGATTTGAAAGAAACAGGAAATTTGTATGAAAAATAGCAATTATTATAATAAAAATACAAAAAAATAAGATGCTTTAAGTCTACATTTATTTCTCATTATTCACTTTGGGATGAATACATTCTTTGTAGATTTAAAATATCCTCAGAATCCCAAGGGTGTTATAAGTCCTAGCAAGAGCATAATTAAGTCTTTATCATTAAAAGAGATTATCATTCCCTAATTAAATAATGCATTTACCTTTTTAGCATTGTTATCTATATTTTCATCATTCTTCAAATATAATTGTCTATTGGAGTTTTTTTTTTTTTTAATCAGTATACAGATGTAGAAACAACTAAGATTTTTTTTTAAGATAGAGATTTTTGCTATATGGTGTGTCCACTCTCCAGAGAGAGAGTGAGAAGTCGCCCCCTGGAAGGATGGACATGCTGCAATCCCTTCTCCTTATTTTTTCTCTCAGGATCTTGGGCATGTATGCATATGCACCTGACATGAGTTTTAAGTCACTGGGTCTGGGACTCCAATTGCAGTCAGCTATGTGAGAGTCCAGTGATACAATCATTATGCCATCTGCTGGTCCCAATAGCTGAGATTTTCAAAACAAGTTCTGAGAGGTTGGAGGGTGGCAGTGGTAGGTGCTCTTTAAAGATGATCCATATAGGAAGGTTTGGGGTTTGCATTTGGAGACCTCCCTGGATTCATTGGCCACATATGTGCCCTTGATCTAGGGCTGGAGACTGGGGGCTGAATTGAAACACCAGGACTCTGCTAAAAATGCACTCTATGTCTCTCTCTGTCTCTCTTTTTCTCTTGCTTATAGAATAAATAAATAAATAAACTCTACTTAAAAAATAAACAGGGCCAGCAGGTGGCATTGTGGTTAAGGCAACTGGACTCCACCATGGCTGACTGGGGCTTGCATCCTGAACCCAGTAGCCTGAAAATCACACCAGGTGCATGTGCATGTGTGCCTAAAATTCCAGGAGGAGAATGGAGGAGAAGGAATTATGGTATGGCCATTCCTCCTGGAGAGGATTTCTCACTTTCTCTCTCACTGTCTGTAACTCTCTCCAATGAGCTTGCACACTCTATGGCAAAAACAAACAAACAAAATATCAAATTTCTTGCAAGACCAACTCAATCAAATGGAAATCCAAACTTTCTTCTTGTGCATATGGAAATGTTAACCATATGGTCCACAAATGAAATGCTTAGTAATAATAAACTCTTATAATAAAGGACAAAAAATAATTACCTGATTTTAAAAAGAAAGTTGAATTTTAGAATAGCTATTCAACACACAATTTGAACAAGTGTGGAATTTGTAACAATAAAGATTTAAGAATTCAAAGAAGAGACATTCCCTGGGGCATATAGGGATTTAAACCTGAACAAAGGAGTAAGATGAAGAGGTCATTTCAGCATGATAAATGCCAGGTAAGTAAGAAATAGCAAACGGTATACCAATTCCACTGAGAAAATAATAAACAACTGTAGGAAGAGCCCCCATGGAGCTGATTGTTTAAAGGAAGTTAATTCAATATGGACCTTAGAGGATAGAAAGTATTTGGCAAAATAATGTAGCATTTCAGCCATGCGTAACTGCTCAGGAGAGAGGCCAAGGTAAAATTCCAGAGGCCAACATAGAAGATTTGGTTCAAGGGCAGTGAGAGATCTGCTCTGGGCTGTTTCACACAGGATGGACCTCAATCGATGCATACCTTTTCTCCCCAAATCATAGAAATGATGGGGGAAATAAAAGAAGCTACAAGATTAAAACCACAAAGGAAAGGGTGTCAGCAGTGAACCAAAATTGTTGAGAGATTTCTGTATATAGAAAGTAGATGGGGTTGACAGAGAAACCAAAAAAGAGAAACCCACAGCCTATAGAAAATAACTACTGAAGTCAGAACTCTCCTCCTAACAGAGGCCCAGAAAAACTCCAAGAAAAATTCCATTCTCAGATTGAAGCAGCACAGGGATGAAGAATGAACTAGGGGCTTATTACCCAACTAATCACATTACTTTATAACTATTACTAATTATCGTAGATATTTATATGTGAACTAATGATGGTAAATAAAGATAATTTTATTGAAGATATCCTTATAAAGTGATTGGGACAGAAATATTTTTCTCATCCCTATGTACTAGGCTATCAGCTGTAGTAGTTTGCGTCTAAGATAAAGTATTGTAATATATGTGTGCGTGTGTCCATTTTATTTTATGTCCATGGTCTGTGGCTTATAAGTATTATAAGTA
>NW_006159915.1:2374857-2378703 GCF_000334495.1 Tupaia belangeri chinensis
GAGTCTGATCTTCTCTTGCCCACTTTAAGCTGCTTATTTCACTCCCCAAAGCAGGCCACAGAACACCCAAAGACTCTGAGTCCAGATAGGTCCTGCCCATATACCTGTGGAAGGAAAGACCTGTATTACTGGATTTTTACACCCATTCTATTAGCATTTCCTGAGATACAAGAAAGTCTTCACAGGGAACCAGCAGTTAGCGTAATGGCTATGTCGCTGGACTCCCACATAGTCGACCGCAGTTCGCGTCCCGGACCTGGTGGCTTAAAACTCACGCCAGGCGCGCGTGCATGCGTGCCCAAGATCCCGAGAGGAGAATGGAGGAGAAGGGATTGCGGCATGGCCATCTCCCCTGGGGGGTGATTTCTTGCTTTCTGTTCTATGTCTCTCTCTGTCTGTCTGGCGAGCGCACGTGCCCTATAGAGAAAAACCTCTCCAAAAAAAAAAAAAAGTCTTCACAAAAGCCCAAAGTGACAGGGTTCAGAAAACTTCTGGATGGCTGAACATGTGAGGGTTCTTTTTTCTTTTGTACTTGTTGTAAAATTCTTTACAAAAAACAGGTAGACATTAAGCATTCCCCTGAGTTCTGTGAGCTGTTCTAGCAAATAAATCAAATCCAAGGAAGGAGGCAGGGCATAGGTGCACTAATTTGCAACCCATAGATCAAAAGTACAGATAAAATAACCTGGGACTCATCATAGATATTGCAAAGTGGAGGTGGAGGAGTGGGAGTTTGGGGTGAAGTCTTGGGGACTGAGCCCTCAACCTGAAGAACCTGATGTTGTCTCCAGAACTGAACAAGAAGGCCTTCAGATAGTGTCTGCTGCAGAACTACTTGCTTTTTGCTGGTTGGGAGAAAGAATCACACATTTGGGGGTCACAGAAGTGATATGTTGATTATGTTGTTAGAGAAAAGCTACATCTGAAGCTCTCAACCCTTACAGTAAAGTCCTTTTTCTCACCAAAGGTGAAAACCCTTATACTGCCTGACTGCTTTGTGCCTACCAATGCTACAAGGAAATCTGCAAGGCAGTAACCTCTCCTCACTTACATAGTACTCACAACAGCCCTTCCTTCAAATAAAAGGCCTCTGTGTAAATTCACTTACATAACTGCAGAGGAAATTCCTTCCCTCTGACAGCCAATTGACATAGGCACTCAGTGAAAAAACTGAAGAGATCATCAAAGTTAACAATATATTTGAGAGGGACCAGCAGTTAGCATAATGGCTATGTCGCTGGACTCCCATGTAGTCGACTGCGATTCGCATCCTGGACCCAGTGGCTTAAAACTCACGCCGGGTGTGTGTGCATGCATGCCCAAGATCCTAAGAGGAGAATGGAGGAGAAGGGATTGTGGTGTGGCCATCTCCCCTGGGGGGTGATTTCTCGCTTTCTGTCTCTCTGCCTCTCTTTGTCTGTCTGGTGAGCGCACACGCCCTATGGCAAAAACCTCTCAAAAAAAAAATATATATATATACATGTATATTTGAGAAAAACCAATGAAATATTTGAGAAACAATAAGGTGATTAAATAAACTATGTAAACCTATAAATTTGGAGGAAAGCGATAATAGAGGAAATTTCATAACTTTTTAAATTAGCAACCAAACAAAGATTCAAAGGAATAATATAGCCATAAAATAAGAATTAGTTGCTCCAGAAAAGGAAAAGTCAGAATTTTGTATACTATAAGTGTGATTACTAAAATAAAACATTTACTATAATAAAGGTTGAATAATATAATAAAACTCGACAGAAACTAAATTAATAATCCAAAAGATAGAGTGGGATACAATTTCCAAATGGTAAGGCAAAAGAACAAATGTACAGGCAATATGAGGGGAAAATGTGACAAGGATAATGAATAGATGCTCCATGACATTCAGTTGACTTTCTAGATGAAGAGCCAGGAAAATGTGGTGGATAAAATAGTAAAAGTCATGGAAATATATTTCCTTGAATTGAGAATCATATTTGTGAGTTTTCTTCAGGGAGCATATTATAGAATGATTCAGACAACTATGGAACCCCAAGCATATCCAAAGAACAGGGGAGGTTTAACCCTGAAACAGAGCCTTTATCAACCTATGCTGTTACGCCAGTGGCCTTCAACTTAGGTTTGGGCAGGAATGGAAGGGGCAGGTGGATTTATTTTCCCTAGAAAATGTCAAGAAATTTTGTTGTCACAATAAGTGGTGGGAAGGGAGAACTATTGACTTCTAGTGGGGACAGAACAAAAATGTTGCTAAAGATTTTACAATGCACAGGACAACCCTCCACAACAAAAAGTTGTCGAGTCCAAAATATTAATAGTTCAGAAGTTGAAAACCTCTGTGCTACAGTTTCTCCACCTAACCCTGAGTCCTTAATGGCATTTTGAAAAATACTCCTCTTATACTACTCAGTACATGGTCTAGAGTTTTTTCCTTCTTTCCTCACTATGAGGTGGTGCTCATAGTGTTTATAAAGTTGCTATCTCAGAATTTTGAGAGTCCCTAAGAGCAAACACCATCTTGTGCTTATTGACTCTGAGCTTAGAATTTCTCTAGGCTACATCAGAACAAAACTACTCACCTTTACTTTCCTTTACCAGTACTTTCCTATGTCTACTGGAGAATGGTTTAACTGGTTTGTCTGTTCTGATGTCTCTTTGATACTAAATGGAAATACTTTCTAACTTGCAAGAAATTCTTCACCGTTGGCTGTCTTTATTATGTTCAAAAACAGTTACGGATTTATTCTTTTGTTTATAATATCGTGTTATTGCAAAGGCCTTTAGGGCAACAATCTAGGCACAAATACTCAGTTGCTATTTTTAACTAAAAGTGGATTTTTTTTTTAAGCTCTATCCCTAAGATAAAGAATAAGAAGAACTGGTAACTAAAATTTATGACTATTTATACTTCAGTATTTTTCTTACAGAAAGAGGAAGTATTTTTGAAAATTTAATTTTGAGGATAGCATTTTTACGGTAGGAAAATTTTATCATAAGATCAATTCTTCTTTTTTAAATGTTTTTGTCATAGGACACATGTACTTATGGGAGAGAAAGAGAGATAGTAAGAGACAAAGCAAGAAATCCCCTACAAGGGGAATGGTCAAACTGCAATTCCTTCTCCTCCCTTCTCCTCCTGGGATTTTGGGCATGCATGCACATACACCCGGTGTGAGTTTCAAGCTGCTAGGTCTGGGATTGGCAGCTGGCCATGTGGGAGTCTAGCACCTTAACCACTATGCCACCTGCTGTCCCCATAACAGCAGTTCTTAAAGTATAAACTCATCTTGAAACTAAATATTAATAAACATTAGAATACTTTATACTTTGAACACCTTCTGAAACAAACTGATTTCATAAACATATTATCCTGTCTGAGTCCTTTTTTGAGAGAGACTTTTTGCTATAGGATGTGTGCACTTGCCAGAGAGACAGAGACAGAAAGCAAATATAACCCCTCCTCCCCCATAGGGGAAGGCCATACCAAAATCCCATCTTCTCCATTCTCCTCTTGGGATTTTGGGCACACACACATGCCCGATGTGAGTTTCAAGTTGCATGAGTCAAACCATGATTGACCACATGGGAGTCCAGTGCCTTAACCACTACACCACCGGCTAGCACCTATCATGTCTACATCTTAAGCCCTAGGAGTAGGCATTGTTTTGCTCTATTTATTACACCAAGTTTGTCCAGCTACAGGGCTTGCTCCTAATCTGTAGGGTAACTTCATTTTCTAGGAATGTATGAGTCTTCCATTTAACATCCACTCACATTCTCCTATTTCTTTTTTTTTTTTTTTTGGTGAAGGTGGGGGATTTTTTCCTGTGGGGCGGGTGGGTTCCCCCG
>NW_006159915.1:2379024-2399651 GCF_000334495.1 Tupaia belangeri chinensis
GGGGATGGTCACGCCGCAATCCCTTCTCCTCCATTCTCCTCTCGGGATCTTGGGCACGCACGCACACGCGCCCGGCGTGAGTTTTAAGCCACCGGGTCCGGGACGTGAACCGCGGTCGACTACGTGAGAGTCCAGCGACATAGCCATTACGCTAACTGCTGGTTCCCTCATTCTCCTATTTCTGATGTGTCCTTTTCATAGCAAGCAAAAATGCCACTGATTTTTCCCATATGTGGGTCAGAATTGTAGATAGAAACATTGACATGGCTATAAAACTTGTTATTGTTTTTGCTGCTAAAAAGATTTTTTTCACATTCCAGATATTTTGGGTTTTTGTTAGTGAACCCCAAGTGTTTGTATTGGGAAATTAGGTTTTTTTAAATACTTTTTAAAGAATTATTTTATTTAACTTTATTTATTTAATTTGACCAGAGAGAGATAGAATGAGAGAGAGAGGGAGAAATTGAGAAAGCAAGCCACCAGGTCTGGGACTTGAACCACAGTCAACCATGTGGAAGTCCAGCACCCTTAACCACCATGCCACCTTCTGGTCCTGCAAATTAATTTTTGATAGCAGATTGTAACTTGAAAACGTAACGGTTTGGGGACCAGCAGTTAGCATAATGGCTATGTTGCTGAACTCTCATGTAGTTGACCGTGGTTTGAGTCCTGGACCCAGTGGCTTAAACTCACGCCGGGCGTATGTGCATGGGTGCCCAAGACCCCAAAAGGAGGAGAAGGGATTGTCGTGTGGCCATCCCCACCGGGGGGTGATTTCTTGCGTTCTATCTCTCTGTCTCTCTCTGTCATTCTGGCGAGCGCACGCGCCCTATAGCAAAAACCTCTCAAAAAATTAATTAATTAACAGTTTTCATTATCAATTCTTTCATTTTCATTTGTCTTGTTCCTGGTAAACTCCCTTTCACATTCTTATGGGACTGTCCCAAAGCTCTACCACTGTCTTCAAGATTATTACTCTCACTCTCATCATCAGTTAATAAGTCAGTTAATCACAGGCTCTCAAGTAGTAACATCTTCATATTCTCCCTTCTACACCTCTTACTTAACGGTAGTGTAATGGCACCTAATAATCTCAAGGTATGGGCATCTATCCTGGAGGAAGGAATGAACTATCCTTGTAGGTTAATCTGTGTTCTGAACCTAGCTCTGATTTCTTTCTAGAGTTTTATTTTAATCATCTCTAGTTTCAATAGCCTTCTGTCCAGAGTGTGCTTCTCCTCTTCCTAAAGAAATGCTGAGGTCTTTGTATTTAAAGTAAATTCCTCCCTTGGGGCTGGCAGGTGGCAGGGTGATTAAGGCACTAGATTCTCACATGGCTAACCATGGTTCAAGTCCCAGACTCGGAAGCTTGTTTTTTTTGGGTTTTTTTTTTTTTTTTTTGAAGAGGTTTTTGCTATAGGGCACATGCGCTCACCAGACAGACAGACAGAAACAGAGAGACAGAAAGCGAGAAATCACCCCCCAGGGGGGATGGCCACGCCACAGTCCCTTCTCCTCCTTTCTCGTCTTGGGATCTTGGGCACGCATGCACATGCGCCCAGCATTAGTTTTAAGCCACCAGGTCCTGGATGCAAACTGTGGTCGACTACATGGGAGTCCAACGACATAGCCATTACTCTAACTGCTGGTCGCTTGGCAGCTTGCTTTCTAATTTTCTATCTCTGGTCAAATTAAAAAATAACAAATGAAATTAAATAAACAAATAAATCTTTAAAACTGAATAAATAAATTCCTCCCACAAACTGTACAATTCCTCTCCTTATAGTTACTATTAAATTTCTTAAAAAGAGTTACATACTTTATACTTACTTCTTCCTTAGGTCCAGTCATCCCTCACTCCACTGGTTTGACTTCTGTCTCTGTGTATCTAATCATTATCTTCTTCAGCTCACCAACGATCTTGTGATGACCAGACCTAATTCTTTCAGTTTCTATCTTTTTTAACTTGTTCTGCCTTATGCATAAAATAGTCCCTTTTTGAAAGTTTGCTTCTTTATTTTATTTCTAGGGAGTTACCATTCTTTCAAAAATGAAACACGTTGCCTAGAAGTTAAAAATATTGGTGCCAGCAGATGGCATAATGGTTACATCACTGGACTCCCACATGGTCGACTGTAGTTCAAATACCAGACCTGGCAGCTTAAAACTCATGCAGGAAATGCATGTGTGTGTGTGTGCATGCCTAAAATCCTGAGAGGAGAAGGGATTGTGGTGTGGCCATCCCCCTGCAGGGTGATTTCTCGCTTTCTGTCTCTCTGCCTCTATAGTGAGTGTACATGCCCTATAGCAAAAAACTCTTAAAAATTGTCTTATATAATTGAAATAGAAATGTAAATTCAAACATTAATATAGGTATAGATATACCCTAAGTTACAGATACATGTTTATCTTCTGGAAATTGTATGAGATAGGTTCAGTCCCTTTTTTTTTTTGGAGAGGTTTTTGCTATAAGGCGCGTGTACTCACCAGAAAGACAGAGAGAGACAAAGAGATAGAAAGTGAGAAATCACCCCCCAGGGGGATGGCCACGCCGCAATCCCTTCTCCTCCATTCTCTTCTCGGGATCTTGGGCACGCACGCACATGCGCACGGCGTGAGTTTAACCCACGGGGTCCGGCACTCAAACTGTGGTCAGCTACATGGGAGTTCATCAACATTGCCATTATGCTAATTGTTGGTCCTAGTACCATTTTTCTTTATGAAAACAAAGTAAGGTGGTTAATTTCAGAAGCCCATTTTAAAGCTGAGGTGTGTCCTGGCCTGTTCAGGGAAGTTATGTGCTAAACTTCATGTTGTAAATTCCCAAAATATTCAGATAAAAAGCCAACATACAGCTGAGGTGCGTCCAAGCCTGTTCAGGGAAGCTATATTCTAAACTCTGTCTTCTAGACGCCCAAAATATTCAGACAAGTGGAGGAGGAATTTTGTTATAGAATGATCAGAAACCACCACAGAGGCACAAGAAACATGAGAAACCGAGAAAAGATCTCTCCCCTAAGAGAAAAGAACAATCCTTCATCATCCACAGACAGTACAGTAGAACTCGTGGAAATGTCTGATAGAGATTTCAGAATATTCATAGTGACAAAAGTAAATGAGATGCAAGAGTTGAGAGATAATGACCTCCGGAAGATGCAGGAAAAAAGAGACAATGAGTTCCAGGAAGTGTTGTTCTTCCATGATCTGAAAGAGGAAACACACACCATAAAAAAGAATCAAATTAGAGCTATTAGAGATCAAGGCTGCCATTCAGGAAATCAAAACCTCCCTTGAAAGTATTAAAAGCAGATTAGTCCATGCAGAAAATCGAATCTCAGATGTGGAAGGCAAAACCTCTGATCTAGAAAAACAACTGAAAAAACTGAGAAAATAACCCCCAAAAAGGAGAATACTATACAAGAAATACTAGATAGCATTAAGCACCCAAACATCTGGATAATTGGTATCCTAGAAGGTAAGGAAACTATTAAGGGCATGGATAATCTATTCCATGAAATCTTGGAAGAAAACTTTCCAAATCTAGAGAGGCATTCAAATAGCCACACTCAAGACATACAAAGGACCCCTAATAGAATCAACCCAAGAAGATCTTCTCCAAGGCACATCATGGCAAGACTGGCCAAATCTACAGACAAAGGCAAGATACTAAAATTGGCAAGAGAGAAACGTCGGGTTACTTATAAAGGTTATCCTATCAGGCTAACCTCTGACCTCTCATCAGAAACAATGTGAGTAAGGAAAGAATGGGGAAATATAAAGAATTTTATGACTTTTCAGTAAAGCGTTACTGATTTTTTTTTTACTATGCTTTGTTTTCCCAATTTAAACATTTTACTTTCTTCTGAGTTGTTGATAGGTTCAGCAATTTGTTAAAATATTTTTGTTTGTTTCTTTAAATGGAAACAAACTATTTTTCCTTCCTGATGCCTCTGGAATTGGGAAATATTTGGGAGTATTCTTATTACGTGGCAGAAGGGTTATTTGCATAAGTTCAGTAATGCTTGTTGCACTGAATCAGAAATCAGAAATACTATTGACAGGGCTTTGACTAGAATGACATATCTGAAGATTTATCAGGAAACTATGGAACTAAGGTGGGTCTCAAGTAAGCCCACAGAAGCTCTTGGAAAGATGGCCTGGCACTATAAATAGTTCTGCCTGGTAGAGAGGATTAGAGAAGATATATGAAAGAATGTGTAACATAAAATAGCCTGGACTTTTCCAGTTCAGCATTGTAATCAGTAGAGATTGCAAAACAGCAACCACTCAGGACCAGCAGTTAGCTTAATGGCTATGTTGCTGAACTCCCATGAAGTTGACCGTGGTTCAAGTCCTGGACACGGTGGCTTAAACTCACGCCGGCACGTGTGCGTATGTGCCCAAGATCCCGAGAGAAGAATGGAGGAGAAGGGATTGCGGCACGGCTACCCCCCCTGGGGGGGTAATTTCTCGCTTTCTGTCTCTCTATCTCTCTCTATCTGTCTGGTGAGCACACGCACCCTATAGCAAAAACCTCTCCCCCCCCCCAAAAAAAAAGTGAAAAAAAAAGAAAGAGAAAAAAAAAGAGCAACCACACCAGAGGATTATCTTGAGAAAGACTTTAAAGGAAGAAAAATAGACTGATCTTTGCTAGCAGATGGTATATCACAGAATACTTGGTAGGCAGGGTTGAACTGAGAAAGTTTATGTGTGACTCGTGTGTTGGACATTTGCTTTTCAACAGTTTGAGTAGTTGACATGTAAATATTTTCTCAAAAATATTTAAAAACCATACTGTCTCTGTTGTTAGAGTCACAAAAAGTTGTACAAAATTAGAAGAAATATTTTGAACATTATCTTTAAAATTCAGTGTTTTGAAATTTTGAAAGTTGTTTATTAACTGTCAAAAACTATGGCGTATGAGCAAAAATTTTTTGATATGTAAAGTAAATGTTTGTGGAAAAATATTAAATAAAAATAAAGAAAAGAAAAAAGAAAACAAAGTAAGGTTATTGAAAGTTAGTTTGTAAGAAACTAAACACACAGTATAAAATGATAAGACTTAGCCAGAACTTTATTGTGTCATCTATCATCTATCTATCTATCTATCTATCTATCATCTATCTATCTATCTATCTATCTATTTATCTATCTCTATCTATCTATCTATCTATCATCTATCTATCTATCTATCTATCTATCTTTCATCTATCTATGTTCATTTAGCTTACTATACTAGGCCATAGTTTCTACCTTGTAGTTTTCTTTCTTTCTCTCTGGCAATTTTTTCTTAGATACCTACATAAACTTCTCTTCCTTGACTATCTTCTAAAAACCTTGGCTCCTGCTCTGGTCTCTCTTACTTTATGAACTCTAAACGACCAAACTCAAACTTATTGTTTTAACTATTATATATTAAATGCCTCTAAAACACTATATATGAATGCAGAACTCCTGGGTTGCAGACCCATAGGCCAATTACCAAATGGGTGTGTCTACCCAACAGTACCACAAGTACAGCATCCCCCATGCCCACATAAACAAAGACTTCTTAGTGGCAAACTTTGTACTCTTCCTGGGATGCCTACCTTGGAATTATATCACCTACTTTACCAAGACTGAAATCTGAGCCTTGAGTGCTCCATGTGTCATACCCATAGCAACTTATTGGCCACTAAAATCTCATCATCGCTTAAACATTATTTTTTTCCAAACATAAATTGGCCCTTCCATTCCATGCTGTCGTCTCTCATACTGACTGTCTTCTTTCCAGTCACGTTTCCCTCTAACCTATGTTTCAGTATTTTCTTCTACTCTATTATACAATACAAACTTGATCAAGTCAATCTTACTGAAAAACTAACCATGTTTTTCTATCTGTAAAGAATAAAACCCTAACTCTTTAGCATAGTAAATAAAACCTTTTTTAGTATCAACCTAACTGAAGGATGCTAGCATTTTGGCTTGCTTCTCTTCCCACCATTCATATGTATTCTCTAAGGAAGAGAAGGCACTCTGGGCTTCTCATCTCCTAAGCACACTTTGCCTCCAAGTTTTGCACATATTCACGCTCTTTCTGCTTGGAAACCACCTACTCAACCTTCAAGGCCTAAGATGTGAAGAAAAGAAGAAAAATGCATGAGGAAAGAGCATTAGCCTTTAAAATTGCCTGGAAGTCATTTCATATAAAGGGAAAGGGGCATCCAACAATGAGTGGAAGGTATGACCACAATGGCTGTCCATTTCTGTTTCTGTACTGCCATAATCAGAAGCAGCAAGCAGGAATTAGAACACAGATCTCCAGTATTCGGAGGACAAGGTCCATATTGCACACCATGGCTCCTGCAAGGTGCATGTAGGGCTTCTCCAGGAATGCACGCATAACTTCCCACCACAAGGCTGGGGGTGGGAAATGAGCAGCTGCTGCCAAGCTGAGAGTTCAGATTGACTGAAACTAACCACAATTGATTGATTCTATTTAAGCCATTTCTTAGAAGTAGACTTCAGTAGACTCGGGATTTCCAAAATAGTTATACCAGACAGATCCTACCAGCGTCATTATTGCCTGGACATGGAAATGGATTCCTGGTACTTCCTATTTTGCCATTATCCTAGAATCTCATGCTCAAATAAGCCTTTTTAAAATCTATCAACAGTTTCTTATACTTGCAGTGGAATGAAACTGTAATTTTCATCAAATACTTTCTAAATTAAGGATAAAATGTGATGTAACTATAAATTTGCTAAATGCATTTATACAATTTTGAGTCTTTTTTTCCAGCAATTCTTTTTCTTTTTTTTTTAGAGGGATTTTTGCTATAAGGCACATGCACTCACCAGAGAGACATAGAGAAATAGAAAGACAGAAAGTGAGAAATCACCCCCCAAGGGGGATGACCACGCTGCAACCCCTTCTTCTCCATTGGGATTTTGGGAGTGCACACACATACTCCTGGCATGAATTTTATGTCACCGGGTCTGGGCACTCAAATTGTGGTTGACCATGTGGGAATCCAGTGATGTGATGTAACCATGACACCATCTGCTGGTCCCCCTTTTTTTTCCCAGCAATTCTAATATATACTCTAATGTGTATGTTAAGGAACTGATATCAAAGATTGCTAACTATTTTATTTTTTTACCTTTTTTTCTTATGAATTATTCTATTTGTTGGCTTTCCATCTAAAACACAAATGAGGTAGGCCTTCCTACGGGTTCTGGAATGACTACTGGCAGATTAATTGGCATTGCTGCCTGTACTACCCAAAGTAAATGCCCTTACAGTCCCAATGTGGATTCTGGGGGAAAGCCAGGAAGTCAAAAGTAAGAAGCAAATATTATCAGAGTCTATCTGAAAAAGAAATATGTCCACATAACTGTTTTCAAGGACCATAATCTATTAGGTAAAAATAACATTAATGCACAAAAGTGCAATAACAAATGATATCTAGATGTACTATCTGAGAATGCAAGAGTATGTGTTCTTGTGTGGGGTATGAAATATATACCCTGACCTGAGGAATTCTGTCCCTTTTTTTTTTAATGACTATAAACAAGGATGGGACAGAGAAGACAGGGGATTCTCCTTTACCCTGGAAAATCCCTGCTTCTTCCCTCTTAGAACTGAAAGGAGCTAACTCTGTGTTATGAGGCAACTGGGGAATTTCAACTAACTCCTGTGGGGAAAGGGATGGAAACAAGCATTCCTCAATAGCCCCACTTACCAACCACAGGTTTCTTATAAGCATCTCTAGTATTCCCATCACCCCACTGAGGGATAAGTGGTTAAAACAGAATCACCACATTTAGTCATACTTACTATACTGACAGTTACTAACTGCAATGGTTATTCATTCCTCTGAAGCCTGGACCTAACTGGCACACGCTAGAGGTGAAGAAGCCACAAGAGGCCTTAATGTCACCATGGCTTTCTGGCATGCTGGATCCATTTGATACTGATAGAAGAATACCTATGAAGTCAGACACCTGGAAAATTAGATTTATGTCCCTATGAACATTATTTGAAATCAAGTTCCTGTTCATTTTATGAAATCCCATCTACGTCACTTCTGTCTAACCTACAACTCTCTACCTCTCTATCCACCTTAGTCATTTTAGAATAAATTCTCTAGTGTGGTATCCTGTCTTCCCTCTGCTCCTTTTCCTCTAAGCGCTTCCACTTCTGCTTTCATTCCAGATCCTTCCACAGATCTTTGGAGTCTTCTACTCTGAAAAATAGATAAGTTAACCAAAATCTCTTATGTCCTTGAATGTGGAACCTCTCTTTGGGCACAGTCTACATGACCTTTTTAAAAACAGAAACCTAACTTTGATGGGAGGTGTTGACATCTTTAGTAGGAGCTACATGTTCTCCCATAAGCCAACAGCTCGGCCCTTGAGGCAGGGTTGTTGTACTCCTGACTCCCTATAGCCACTTCCTGCTCATTGCACATTTACTTTTGTTCAAGAAGCCTCTTTTCCTTTTAAGCTCAGGCTGTATGGCTTTATATATCTTTATTCAGACAAGCTGCAATTATCTTTTAACCTTCAGGCAATTCTCTGACTTCTAATAAGAACATTGTCACCTGACCCAAGCCTCTGGGGAGAGAATATAACCATCAGTATTTTTTTAAAGTTCCCCAAGCATTTTCAGTGTAGAACCAAGGCTGAGAACCACTATATGGATGTCTGTCCAGGTAAATCATTTGAGATGAATTTTGTTTCTAGCTAGGACCCAAACCAATGCAGTCATCATCTAAAATCGTCTTTAATGATGCCTCTCAAAAAGCTTTTAAAAAGGTATTTTTTTTCTTAAAACACTAAAGGCATTTGGCACATCTTTTCCTATAATTATTTCTATACTCCACAGATTATTATATCACCTTTAAGGCTGTGACTATTTTTTTCTCAGACTCTCCTACTATTCCAAATCATGACCCTATTCAAAAACCTTTCTCCTAGATACCATTCTCAGTCACTTAAAAAGTTATACAGTATCTTTTTTAAAACAGGGCTGATCATGTTGTCCCATATGATGCAAATTTAAAATTTCTGTCAAAGAAGGTATGTCATTATGATAGATACAATAATAAATTGAAACTTCTAAGTTAGACATTAAAACTTCTCTATACCTGTCATAATCTGACATTATTCTCAACAATCGCCCTCAATCCCTTCCTTAATATTCTACTTTCTACCAACTATTATCTGTTCCTCAGACTCCTATTATCCCTTTACTCCTCCTCTCCATGTTAATGGAGGTTATTTCTTCTGCCTGAAACTCCCTTCTGTTCTTTAGTAACTTACCCCTTCAGTCTTACAAAACTCAACTCAGATGCCCCCCGTCAATGAAGACATCTCAAGTCCCTCTCTAATGCTATCTCATAAGGGAAACTATTATTAGCTCACATGAGGAGTCAAGGAGATTTCCTGAAGGAAGGGATTTGTAAGTGGGAGACTGAAAAAGATAGTGAATGGGAACCAGAACAGAAAAGTTCAGGCAGCTGACATAAAAAGCCTGAGTGGCATTCATAGCACAAGTATGATTAAGTGCAGCTATGTCAATACAGATAAACAGAGGAGACTGATGAAAACGAGCCTTGTAAGCCTTATGAGGAGTTCTGTTTTAATCTCAATAGCAATGGAGTGCAAGACCCTACAAACAGCACTTGTGCATCTGTGGAGAATACAGTGGAAAGAAAATCAGAGACCGAGCGGCCACTAGGATACTGTCTCAGAAATCTAGATGTGGCCAGTATGCCCTAGGTCAGTGACTGTGATTAAAAAGGCAAATGGCAGTTTCTACATTATCTTTAAGATTAAAATTATGCCTTTGCCATGTGGAATTCTTAAGATGAGAGTAAAAATTCAACCCCATTCAGTTCCTTCTGATATTTTATGAAAATACATTTTTTAAAAAATAGTCAACTGTCTTTAATGATATATGAGGGGCATTCAAAAACTTCATGAAAATGCAACGTTTTTTAAAAAAAATCAATGACTAGGTTTCAAAAAAAATTGCACCAAAATAAACTTGCACTTTAATTCTGTTTTTCCACGAAGCTTTTGAATGTTTTCTTGTATATGGTAATAAATCAATTACCATTAGCTATGGCCCTGAAAATCAACCATTTCTTTGCTTTTGTCCAAAAATTATCATTTACAACAGCTTTTCCTTAGTCCATCCTCATATTTTCTTTCCATTTGACAGGCTTGATAGTCATTTGAATATCTTTGTCTATATAGGTATACATGTAAGTCTTTTAAAAAGTATTTTATGAGCCATGTACTGTCAGTGTATTTATTGACTTTTCATGATTACACCAAAAAATAAATATTGTTAAAATGGTGGTAACCAGAAATGGGGTGGCGTTTCCACTACCGGCTCTGCTACTTGCCATGATAGGAGAGCATAATTGGAACTAAACCGTAACTCAGAGTTAGAACTATACTAGCAGAATTTGCTTTATTTATCTAAATATGGAAAACATAATTACTATGAGAAATTTAAATACTAAATATTTCTATTTTAAAATTATTCTAGTGAGAATGTTACATTATAGAGTGCTATTCAGGAGTAACATAAACTATAACACTCCACTATGATGACTGAAATGTCATGTGGCCCCTATAAAGAAATTATCACCTGAGACTTTTGCACTCAGAGGTCTACATGAACCTCACTCAACTCATCTGTTTGAGTTTGATACTCCAAATCCTCCCTGTGGAATCTGTAAGTTTTTGGGGTTTGTGTTTTGAGTCCTTAGTGCTTCCTTTTTTAAATATGTGCAGTTTGTTAGCCTGGCATATGTAGATATAAAACTGTCACATTTCTGGTATCTGAAAAAAATCTATTTACTACAAGTATTCTGTCAGTCTAGGAACTTCAGTGGTCATGGGAAATTAATGTTATTCATAGAATAGCTTTTTCCACCTCCTGTTTCCTCTGCTTTGCTGCTATTCTCCTACTTCATATCCCTTAACTCTGTCCTCTGCTCCCTTGTGTATGAATGGTTTCATCTCTACAACATATACACGATGATACCCAAATCCCTCCTGAAACCAATACTATATCTGTAAACACTTGCCTCATCTAAGAAATTCAAGAGCTTATTAAATAAATTCTGTTCTCCATCTACCAAGCAAATGAAATTATTCTGTCTAATACTATATATAATACACATGGATGTAGAAAACAATCTCGCTTAATGGTGACTGATATTCTACCCAGATGATAATATATTCAGAATTAATAATTATCTATCACTATCCATCCTTATCTATCACTCATCTTCATTGATTTGAACACATCATCTGCCATCAAGAAATGGATGACACAGAGGAAAAAAACATGTTCTCTCTCTTCCGAAGGAGAACAGATGAGGGCATGAGTGGGGAACTTGGGAAAAAACAATAAGTACTTACTAGATGACATCCTAGGCATTTTAAAAAATATGGCCACATTTTATGCTTTTTAATTTAGTCTTCACAACAATTGCATAAAGTTGTTATTTCCTCCCTCACAGACAAGAACCCTGAGGGTGGAAGAGACTGAGTAACAGCTATCAGATAGAATAGGTTAAGCCAACATTTATTCAATTAAAATGCAGACTTAAAGAGTGCGAGAGATGCCTAAGTTTTCTTTAACATTCCTTTTATTATAGCTATGATATTATTCTTCAATATAAAGTCTTATTCTTGCATATATAAATTGACTAAAAATTAAACAAGATGGGCATGCCTTCATAAGAATTTGACTTTTTATTTACTTAAGGATTAGATTTCAAATTCCAAGGCTTAGGATATCACCTATTTCTGCTGGAGCTAGTGACAGGGAAATAGTTACATTTCTATTGACTAAGTCACTTCATTAATTTATCTTAATAACATTATTACTTTATTTTAAACTCAAAATAAAATTAGAAACTGAATGAGGATCCTGTACTCTAACAGATTTCTGTGACCTTAATACATGTTTCCAGACTTTTGTCACTCACAGTCATCCCCCAGACAGAGGAAATGACTCATCTTTTTAAAAAATGGAAGTGTGAAAGCTAACATAAAACACGCAATGACAAAAATATTTCTTTATACGTAATATAGGAAGTATAAGTTGTGTTTTCTATACATCTAATCCATTTTTAGGCCTTTAATTCTTGAGTATCTCTGTCAAAATTTTGGTAAAGGCAGGATCTTACCTAAAATAATAGACTGACAACAAAAAGTAACACCTATTCTTGGGCTTGATTATATCTACAAGTTTTACATCAAATTTTAAAACTTTGCATATCTAAACATGTTCATCTATTATGACAGCATTCCTTCAAATGCATCAAGATTTCTAAAATTGTAGAAAATTAGATACCATAAAATACTTTATTGATTACAAATAAGAGCTGATTAATTGAAAAATATGTCTATACTAATTTTATACTTTAAATATTTTGCTATTTTAAGACTGTCTTTGAAAGGAATAACTGAGATTATTAAAAGGCAGACTGACATTATCATGGGCACTCAACAGAAAAATCCCATTTTTAAGGAGATGGTGCCAGTACATATATAGTATGTATATGTACACAATATACATATTTTTAGACACATTAAAGGGCAGCATCTCAGAAGACACAGACAATAGCTTCAGATGATGCTTCAAAAAGAAACTCAAAGGACCAGTAGTTAGCGTAATGGCTATGTCACTGGACTCCCACGTAGTCGACCGCAGTTGGCTTAAAACTCACGCCGCGCCGTGTGAATGCGTGCCCAAGATACCGAGAGGAGAATGGAGGAGAAGGGATTGCAGCGTGACCATCCCCCCTGGGGGGTGATTTCTCGTTTTCTGTCTCTCTGTCTCTCTCTGTCTGTCTGGCGAGCGCACGCGCCCTATAGCGAAAACCTCTCCAAAAAAAAAAGAAACTCAAAAGGAAAACAATATACTTCATAATGAAGAAACAAAAGTTAGAGGCCCTACTCTAAAAGAGGTATTTGCTTTTACATCATGGAAAAAAATGAAGAAAAAAAAAAAGAAAGAAAGCAGAATGACTAGCTGATATTCAAAGAAGAAGAAATCTGTGACATTCTTAAGTTTACATAGCTGAATGCATGTTGCATAAAAAGATGTATATTTCAAAGTCATACTAGTAAGCTCCTGAGCAAGGGGTGGGGAATCATCTTCTGGCACAGAGAGTACACACGCGGTCTTTCACTAGAGGACTGTGGGTATCAGGATCTGAGATACAAGGATCTAAAAAGCTGGACTAACTATAGCATTCTAGGAGTGCCCGGAAGTGAAAGTAGTAAAATAAAAACCTAAAAAAGCCCTGAAGTTTAAAGTCAAGACCAAATGGCACTAGAAACCAAAGACATAATCTAGAGTTAATGGCTGGTAGAACAAAAAGTAACCTGAGCATTTACGGTATGAAGCAAGGCTGTGAGAAAACGGGTTTTGCAAATAATAAGGGTGTTTTTATGGCATGCTTTTATTGGCTGCATAGTTGAGAATGTGAGGGCGTGTTGGGTATGTCCTTGAAGTTATGGAATCTTGGTTTAAATAAACTTTGTTGCACATCCAGTAATAATAGGCAAGGAATTTCTTATTCTTAGTTTTTATTTATTTTCTTCTTTTGCTCTGGTTCTTTTCTTGTAACTCCTTTCTCAGTTAATGACACCACCACTCGGTATTTAAGCAACCCGAATGAAAGGGAGTCATCTCAACACTCCCCCCCACCACCGTGCTCAATGTTTGTCTTAAATAGACTCAGCATGCTTTACTTAAGTAAATGTATTTGAAACGAAATCTTCATATTACTTATAAAATGGAAGATGACTATCATTACTATAAAAGAAATAGATTTTTTTGATTAATGAAAACAAAGTAATGTTTGCAGAAATCTATTCCCTCTTTGTTTAAAAGGATGATTAGCAACACAGATTAGAATCAATCTAAGACTTTCTCCTTAAATTAGAAGAATTAAAAGATAATTGATAATAATTACTTTTAATCATATGACTTAACATGATTTAATACTGCATTTTTTTACCACCAAAATATTATCCATGGATGATAACCACATTTTAGGACACACGAAATTACAGAATAAAATCCAAACTCCATAACCTGGTGCAATCTTACTCCCAACTACCTTTCAGTCTCATTTGCTGCCACCCCATAAGCCATGTACCCCAACTATATTCCAGCCAAAAGACTTAGCATTTGACCCATGCATTTCTCCATTGTGTCAACTGAGAAAACTCTTACGTCTTCTTCAGGAAGTTTCAGATGTGAAGTCTTCAGACTGCATTCAGGCACCTCTCTTCTCAGAAGAGTCTGTTTCTCTCCTTGGCCAAACTCTGGTCAGGCTCCTCTGAGCACTTCCTCTTCAAAGAGGTCTCAACCTTGGCCCTTACAAGTTGAACAAACACAAACATAGTTTCTACCACCTTTAGGCCACATCCTTAGGCTAACTCTAGCTCCCCTTCAAGTGTCTGCCTGAGAAAACTCAATGCTGCCAAAAGAATGCACTACTTAATTCAGCCAGTGCCTGGAGATAAGACCCCTAACCCCAAGTTTCTGAAGGACAGTAGGTCGAACTTCAGTAAGCACCAGTTAGTAAATACAGATGAGTTTCACACAGATCCACAACCCCATTTCCCACATTGTGTCATTTTTTTACTTTAGTGAAAAGCTCTACTGAGTCTGTGTTCAACCTCCCTTCAAAGTTAACTATGTACAAGTTCAAATAGAGGTCAGTTCACACTGGACTCTTTCCTATCACAAGAGTACGTGTCTGATTCAAATCTGTAATTACCACTTTAAGTAGTGTCGTCTTTGTTGATCATTGGCTACTGTTTGTACCTGCTTCTAATTCGTTGTGCAATCATTCATTCCACTATCATTCTCATTCACTACGCTATACTAATTTCTGTACTCAAAGAACTCAGATCAGTATCTGCATAATATCACCATACGAACAATGTAAAATAGATGACATAGTGGTTGAGATACTAGACTCCCAAATGGCCAACTGTGGTTTGAGTCCTGGACCCAGCGGCTTGAAAAAAATCACGCCAGGTGCACGTGAGTGCCCAAAATCCTAGGAGGAGAAGGGATTGCAGCATGCCCATCCCCCTTGGGGGGTTATTTCTCTCTTTCTCTCTGTCTTTCTCTGTCTCTCTCTGGAAAGTACACATAACCTATGAAAAAAAAAAAAAGAAAGAGAAAAAAATCTTTTTACTCACAAGTTAATAAAGTGAAATAATTTTTTAAAAATTTTTTTTCAGGTAGATACCCACTCACCACTTAGGTGGCATATTTCTTGAGGCAATCTTTAGCTTAAATGACTGTGTACATAGAAAGGAAGAACTAAGTTCCCTGAGTACTATGAACAGGGCTGTGGGAAAGGGCGTAACAGTTTTTTTTTTTTTAATTCTAATCCAGATCATCACACATTGCATTAAATTATATGGTGAAAAAAATTAAAATTTTTTTCTCTAAATTTTATAATTTCTTATTTACATTTAATTGTTGTACACCTTTGTGGAGCATGTCATGGATTTTCAAATCATTATATGCAGCATCCAACTAAGTGAAAAAATTTACATTGCCAACCATGTATTTTTACATATATGTAAAATCTCAAAAGTGGTGTTGTTTTTTAAAAATCCTTTTCACCAGACCAGCAGGTGGCATGGAGTTTCCATCAACTGAATCCCATATGGCTGATTGCGTGATTGATACCAGGACCCATCAGCTTGAAAATCACAATGGGTTCATGTTTCTATGTGCCCAAAATCCTGAGAGAAGAAAGGAGGAGACGAGATTGCAGCATGGCCATCTCCTCTGCAGGATGATTTCTCACTTTCTCTCTCTCTTTCTGTCTCTCTCTGGCAAGCACAGGCACCTTATAAAAATAATTAAAAAAAAAAAAAAACCTATCACTTACGTTCCTTATTTCTTAGCTTTTAATTCCATTAAACCTCACTCCTTCCTCTTTTGTACTACTTCCTTTAAAAAATAACAAGTGCCATTTTTCATATTTTTTGTTATATTATTAGAGAGGTCATTTCTATGGTTATAATATGGGGAATTTACATGCAAGTTACAAGGAAGATAGGGTTTTTTACTTAGAATTAATTTTGTTTTATTTTCTTCCAACTAACAGGAGGAAACGCTGCTTTATATGGAACCCTGTTTATTCCATAACATTAAATGAACCATAAGCCAAAAGTGCAATGAGACACCACAGCATGACCACATTATATCTGAAAGCTGAAGACTTGCCAGCTCCTTGATCTCAGACTTCATGAACCATACTTCAGTTTAAATTGGTTTCCTGCAGAAGCTTTGAGCTTCTGCCAAACAGCCACTGAAAAACACAAGGTAAAGAGATGGCACCAAGGCACATCTTCTGTAACGTTAACTCTTTTACTGAGGTTCATTTCATTGCTTTGCTTAAAGGGGTTGTTGTCACACCGGACATTTCCTTACGTAAAGGTAGTAGCCAATAATTGTATGATAGCATACTTCTGAGAACATAAAATGACATGTGGGTTCTGTGTGGGTGGAATAGGAACAAACAGCCAAAGTTGCTGCCTGGGCATTAAAAGTAGAACAACATACCCAGGTGGCTGAAGCCAAAGATAAGAACTGGGAGGAACCTCTTCCACCTAGCAGGCGGAGCTCCCTGCTTGCCCACTGCTTCCTTTATTTTTTAATACCAGAGGGCACATGTGCACAAGAGAAAGAGAGAGGGAAAAAAAAACATGAGGTTGATCATGTTTCATTCCTTTCTTCTCCAACTCACTCCATCAGGATCCTAGGCATGCATGCCCCCACTGTGTTTTATTTCTAAAGCTATAGGGGCTGAGGCTTGAACCCTGGTCTACCACATGGGATCCAGCTTTCTCTTCATTGCAGTAAGAAGATGGTTCCCACCACTTCCCTTAAATGGATCATTTAGTCGTTTGCTCACAAACTTGAGGTACTCATGCCCTATATACTGCTAGTTGTCATGTACTCACTTTCTCTCTCACTCTCTCTCCACCTGACTCTTCATTCCTGTCTCTTGTGATGGAGGGATAAAAGACTACCCTCCCAATTCACTGTGCCTGCCCTGATTGGAGATAAATGTTTGAACTCATTTCCTGTTGTGGTGGGGTGTTAAATTTGCCACACCATCAGAGGAACCAGCGGTCACCCCAACCCAAGTCTCCCCAGGAAAGCTGGAGATCCCAAATCGGGTTCCTAGCACCAGGGCAATGGTCAGGTAGGTATAAATGGGACAAGGGTAATAAGGGCATCTGCCCATATTAACAAGTTTCCTATGTGAGATCTTTAATGGCACAGGATAGACAACTAGGCATTAGGCCATCCGCCAGGTAGGGAATGTACTCTGTGAAAGACACATCGTAAATGCCACATCCAGTGCCCCTTCATTTCCCACTAGAACACGGTTGCTAGCCACACTTATGCTAGAATCCCAGTTTGGCTGGGGGCTCTTAAAACAGTGGACATCTTTCTTTTGCTAAGTGAATTGCAAATGTTTTTTTTTATGTACAGTTGTACTATTGAACAATAAATGTACAACTCTCATTATTGGACTGATCTTTGACTAATCAGATCTCTGTCTTGTTTTTAGTTGCTGCCTGGATCAGGATCACCCACTTGCTTAAAACCATTTTGTTTCAGTCTCTACCCCACTCATGCTCAGGCAATCCTAATACAACCAGGTAATATGTTAAAAGCTCTAGCCACCATAATTAAGTGAAGTCTGGAATTAACCATGCATTCCTGGGCCCAGCATCTGGAGTGCCTGTGGAGTGTCCAGCAAGCTGCAGCCTCTCTTCCAAGCAACAAGGTCATTGCTCAATTCTCAGTTGCGTTTCTGCCCTTGCAGACACCTTCCACCACTAATATGCATCTTGTTCCCGAAATTGAACCACCCCCGACCAGGTTAACAGGGGCCCTGTCCCTTGATGGGGATCTGGCCTGGAACAAGACATCCTGTTCCTCAGATACCAGCTGTAGTTGCACTTCCAACACAAATGGGCCTTTTCTTCCCTTCTCTGGAACTAAGGTCCTAGGACTGCCTGGAATTCCTGTGGTCATATTCTCCCTATCAGATTCCAACCTCTTTTTTATGTTTTAGAAATTTTTAAAACAAATTTCTCTCTCTCTTTCTTCTTTCTTTCTTTTTCTTCCTTTCTCTTTCTTTCTTTCTTTCTTTCTTTCTTCTTTCTTTCTTCTCTCTTTTTTTCTTTCTTTTAATTTGACAAGAGAGAGAAAGAGAGTGAGAAATTGAGAAAGCAAGCTGCCAGGGTCCGGGACTCACACCGCGGTCAGCCACGTGGGAGTCTAGTGCCTTAACCAACACGCCACCTGCTGGCCTCAGATTCCAACCTCTTATAAATCATTTCTCTACCCAACAATATTGTGATTTGTGGAATGCTGGTCACTCACCCCAATTTAGACCCCTAGCCGCAGCCCCCTTTTTCCTGCTTACTTGCCTTTCCCTGACTTGAGGCCCAACACCTGTCAGTGCTCATGCGGTATAGAAGACAATATCAGAGTGCAAACTGCACTCGAACGTATCTTTTTATTCTATGCAAATAACCACCACAGTTCGTCTGTTTTGTGATTTTTAATTTTTTTGGAGAGATTTTCATTATAGGGCACGTGCACTCACCAGACAGACAGAGACATAGAGACAGAAAGCAAGAAATCACCCCCCAGGGGGGATGGTCACGCTGCAATCCCTTCTCCTCCATTCTCCTCTCGGGATCTTGGGCACGCACGCACACGCGCCCAGCGTGAGTTTTAAGCCACCGGGTCCAGGACGCGAACCGCGGTCGACTACCTGGGAGTCCAGCGACATAGCCATTACGCTAACTGCTGGTTCCCTGATTTTTAAATTTTTTAAAATGTAAAATGAACCTTTACTTTTTCTCGAATGAGAAAATAGTATATTCTCTTTTTATTTTATTGTTCCAAACTTTGATAAGCCACAGGATCGAGTTATTCTTTTTGAGATGTCATAATTTTCTAGATAATTGGAGAGTCCAGCTAGCACTCACCCTAGGTAGTTAACTCTGTTATGAGCTTGACTCTTTGTAAAAAGCTGTCTCTACCCTACATTTTCCGCTACCCGGTTTCCATGGTAACATGTTTGTTCCCATGGAGAAACAAAAGGAACACCTAACCAGAGTTCAACTTGAAGACAGAAAACTCACTGAGTGGGTAGTTTGCTCAGAAGCTATTAAGGAGCAAAAAAGACAGAAAAGCAGAAAATAAATCTAGGTTTCAAGTTTCAGCTCAAAGTTTAGAACTATTTCTGATTTCTTTTGATCTACTAAGTAACAAATCGTTCTTGGTGCCATTACTAGCAACTTTAAGCAGAGGTTTTTTTTTTTCCTCCTAAAAGTAATTTTTAAAACTCACTACTCAAATAAAAGACCTTTTTTTAGTAGTGATGTGATGGTTTGAAATTTGGTCCTTATAGTAATCATTTGCATCTTCATATTCAAAATGTCTTGGAACTTCCATGATACTGTCTATATTTAAGTAAAATAATACTGAGTCAGTGAAAGATTATTTTTAAATGAAAATAGATTTTTTTCTTTAATTTTTTAAATGTTCAGAATTTTCCAAGCCTACCTATTGCCAATTGATGGCTTTTGAAAAGAGCTTGCGAACAAAGAGATGTAAATTCAGCTCCTTTGGGTTAATCTGAAGGAAAGTTGGGAACCTTTGTTAAGGCTGACACTGCTATGCCAAATTCCTGAGAACTGGTACAGCAGAACTTTGCACTCCAGTAAAATAATTCACATCCATTCGCAAACTCCATTCAAGTGGCATAAATGCCACTTACAAAAGACAAAGCAAAATCTCTGGACTTTTGTGGCTCTTTGCTCTCCTGAGGCCCTCACTCCTAGTCACTAGTCACTAGCCACTTACATTTTTCCTCCCGCTTTATAATCTAGACACTTGCTCCCTTTCTATCTGATACTATTTCTTTGTCTGCTATTCTCCAGCCTTTCATGCCTTCATTTCCTTAAACCCTGACCTCCTTTCCCTTTCCCCTTTTGTTCTGCTGTTCCTACTCTATTTTTTTTTTCTGGTTTCACTCTTGCTTCCTAACCTCTTTCCTTTATGATCTTTAATTTGTTTTGTATTATCCTCATTTTCAGTCTCGGAGTCTTTCCTGACTCGAGCTTATTTTCATTCTTGCCCTTTTATCTTCTTTTCTTTGTATCCTTCTTCCACAAGTTTGTGTATTTTTGCTATATTATTATTATTATTATTAATGGATAGTTCCTGCATGACTTCCTTTTTCCTCCCATTCTATGTGTTATTTTTTCTAATTGTTTAAATCCTGGTCCCACTGGCTTTGTACAAGGGATTATGATTAAAGCAATTTTAAGCATTTCTTTAATATGAGAAGAAAAGTTAACCTTAGAAAATTGCACTCTGAATAGTAGATTACTTAAAAATAAAACAAATAAAGAGATCTTTAAAAATCTCTTTTTCCCCCCTGCGGGTTCATGGGGAATAAAACCAATGAGATCTGCCATCTCCTATACTTGTCTGCATCAGGCTGTATTCATCCTAGTCAAGTAGTAAGGAGCTGGTC
>NW_006159915.1:2399682-2400368 GCF_000334495.1 Tupaia belangeri chinensis
CTGCTGAGATGCTGCCACTCAAGAGAAAGTCATTTCTGCATATTATGTAGTTGACAGGCAAGCGGTAGTATGGCCCAGGATTAACTACAGTGTTTGACAGTGTTCTACAAGGAAACAGGCTATGTATGTTTTTTCTATTTATTTTCTTAAAGTTTATTTCTTTTATGAGAAACACACAGAGAGAGACAGAGACCGCCAGTGGCGTCCTCACACTATCTCACACCCCCAGCCCCAGCCAGCCAAGATCCCAGGCCATGCACAGGCACACCCAGTATAAGGAGACCCTAGGACATAAACCTGGGGCATTCTCGCATAATCCATTCAGGCTTACACATATTTTAAAAAATAAATATCCTTGTGCATATCTGAGGTTTATGACATGATGTCATGGATATATTGGGTCGTCAGGAAAGTCATGACATATTTTTTCTATGTAAAAATGCATTAGGACTTTTCCAATGACTCAATATATAGGTAGTGCAATGGTTACTGTAGGGAAGCAGATTAATATATCCAGCATCTCACACTGAAACTTTATACGGCCACAAGAGCAGCTAAAATCTACTTAACAAAAATCCCTCACACGTGTTTATTCATTCAGGTTACAAATTAGATCTCTTGAACTGTTCATCCTGTACTGTATATCTGTGCTTTTGTGTCCTTTGACTTACATCTCCCCATTCCAT
>NW_006159915.1:2400382-2415948 GCF_000334495.1 Tupaia belangeri chinensis
GCTCTGCTCTTCCCCCTTGGTAACTACTATTTCATTCCATTCTCTATCCTTTTAAATTTGAGCTCTTTGTTTTTTGTTTTGTTTTGATTTTGTGGGGGGTTTTTAATTATCATTATTCTACATGTAAGTGTGAGATCATGCAGTATTTCCCTTTCTCTCTGACTTATTTCACTTGGCATAATATCCTCCAGGTCCATCCATGTTTTGGAAAGTGGTAGAAACTCACTCTTTTTTAAAACTAGTGTTCCTTAAGTATTCATCCCACATTTTCTTTATACATTCATGCAGAGATGGGTATTTAGGTCATTTTTATATCTTGGCTATTATGAGCAATGCTGCAATAAACTTGAGAGTACAGGTATTTTTTGAGTTGGTGACTTCATTTCCTTCAGGTACACACCCAGAAGATTTCCATCTCCTTTGGGTATATACCCAGAAGATAGATTATATAGTAGTCTTACTATTAATTTCTTTTAGGATTCTCCATAATGTTTCATAATGGCTGTACCAATCTACATTCCCAACAATAGTGTATAAGGGTTCCCTTTTTTGTACACCCTCATTAACATTTGTTCTCTCTCTCTCTCTCTCTCTCTCTCTCTCTCTCTCTCTCTTTCTCTTTTTAAGGTTTTTGCCAGAGAGAGACATAGAGAGGGAAAGTAGGAAACTATCCTCATGAGAGATGGCCATGCCGCAGTTCCTTCAACTCCACTTTCTTCTTGGGATTTTAGACACATACTCACACACAACTGATGAGATTTGAAGGCACTGAGTCTGAGACTCAAATCACAGTTAACCATGTGGGAGTCCAGTGCCTTAATAATCATGCCATTCCTGGCCCCCTTTTGTCTTTTTGATACAGATTGAGCATCCCTAATTTGAAAATCCAAAACACTCCAAAATCTAAAACTTTTTGAGCAGCGACATGGCACCACAAGTAGAAAATGTCACACCTGATCTGTTGCAACAGGTCAAACATAGGCACACAATGTACAGTTTGTTCAGTGTCCTCAAAGGAAGGCTCTCCCGGTCTCTTCAGCTGTGATACATCTTTTCTGTGCACCCCCAGATCACCCCTCACAAGCATGCCCATAAAGGGTAATAAAATGCCTCCATGCAGACCAGAAGCACCAATGACAGGTTTCATAATGTTCCACATGGAATCGTGCATTTTTTTCTTTTTGTCTTTTTTTTTTTAGAGGTTTTTGCTATAGGGCACGTGCGCTCACCAGACAGACAGAGAGAGACAGAGAGACAGAAAGTGAGAAATCACCCCCTAGGGCGGATGGGCACACCGCAATCCTTTCTCCTCCATTCTCCTCTCAGGATCTTGGGCACGCACAAACACGCACCCAGAGTGAGTTTAAAGCCAGGTCCTGGATGCGAACGGCAGTTGACTACATGGGAGTCCAGCGACATAGCCATTATGCTAACTGCTGGTCCCCGTCTTTTTTGTCTTGCTTTAATTAAAGATTTTTGCTATAAGGATGTGGGCACTCATGGGAGAGAGACAGAGAAAGACGGTGAAAAGTAATGTACAAAATCACCTCCCAGGAAGTATGGCCACACTGCCATATCTTCTCCTCCATTCCCTTCTTGGGATTTTCGGCATGCACGCTCACATGCTCAGCATGATTTTCAAGCCACGTGGCAGTGAATACATGCTACTTAATGGTGTGCTGATCCTGAAATAAGCAAAGTTCTAACACCGGATCTGAAAAAATGGAAGGGAACTATGAATACTCCACAGGCTGGTTGCAAAAACTGAAGAAAAGGCATAGCATTAAACTTTTAAAGGTGTCTGATGATCTAGCATATGCTGTTCATAAAGCAGTGGAGAAATTCATTGACAAGCTTACCAAGGTCATTGCTGATGAAACTCTGACACCAGAACCAGTCTATAATGCTGATGAAATATCACTGTTTTGTCATTGTTGTCCCAAAAAGACACTGACTACAGCTGGTGAGATGGCCCCTATAGGAATTAAGCATGCTGAAAACAGAGTAACTGCTGGGATGCACTAATATACTAGACACACAGAAGTGTAAACTTAGGTGATAGGCAAAAGCTTGCATCCTTTCCATTTTAAAGGAGTCCATTTCTTACGGATCTTTATTATGCTAACAAAGAGACATGGATCACTAGGAACATCTTTTCTGATCAGTTTCACAAATATTTTGTACTAGTGACTCATGCATACTGCAGAGAAGCTGGACTGGATCATGACTCTTATTTCTTGACAACTAGTCTGTTCATCCTCCAGCTGATACTCTATTCCAAACTCATGTTTATGCCATATTTCCCCCAAATCTGACTTCATTTAATTCAGCCATATGACCTGAATTCTTGTATCAGTAAAGAGTAAATATAAAGACAGTTTCTTGAACAGTAAGTCAGTAGCAGTGAACAAAGGCCTAGGTGTGGGAGATTTCAAAGGAGTTTAGCATGAAGGATGCCATGTATGTTCTTGGCAGTGCTTGGAATGCAGTGACTGAAAACACAGCTGTGCATGCCAGGCATGACCTCTGACCTCTGACTATGTTCAATGATAACAATAAGTGACTTTGAAGTATTCTGAACATCAAGCAAGGAAAAAAAAATGAAGTCTGATCTTACATACCCCCCAAAATGTATCTGGGAAGTCCATCAGTAAACTAGAAGTGGTTTTCAAAGAAGTTGTTCATTTCTAAATGAGGCTCCACCTGTTCATTCATTGACTGACAGTGAAATGGCCCATACGTTCTGAATCAAGTGATTTGTATAACAGTGATTAGGAAGAGGATGTTGAAAATCCTGGAGAAAAAACAGCAACTATAAATGACATGGTGAAGTCTGACAAGTTTGTTAAAGGAACAGATCAGTGTGTATTTATACCAGAACAAGACTCCTGTCAGATTATAAAATCAAAGAGACCGTTAAGACAAATATTGTTAATGAGGCACATGACTCTGAAGGGAACTTTTTTTTTAAGGTTTTTGCCATAGGGCACAAGTAGAGAAAGACAAAGAGAAACAGAGAAAGGGAAAGTGAGAAATCACTCATGCCACGGCCATGCTGCAATCCCTTCTCCTTCATTCTCCACTTAGGATTTTAGGCATGCACACACACTTGCCCAGAGTGATTTTTTTCAAGCCTTTGGGTCTGGGATGCAAATCGTGGTCAGCCATGTGGATGTCCAGCACCTCAACTACTACACCACCTGCTGGCCCCTGAAGGGAAATTGTTTTAAAGCCATTCAGCATGGACCAGCAGGTGGCGTGATGGTTCAGGTTCTGGATTCCCACCTGGTCAACCATGGTTAGCATCCTGAACCTAGTGGCATGAAAATCAAACCGGGTGCATGTACATTAGTACCCAAGATCGCAGGAGAAGTATGGAGGAAAAGGGAGTGCAGCATGGACATCTCCCTGTTAGGTAATTTTTCACTGTCCCTCTCATTGTCTCTTTCTGTCCCTCTCCTGACAGCTCACTCACATGCCCTATGCCAAAAAAGAAAAAAAAAGCCATCTAGCAGAATGCCTCCTGATCTTTTAAAAAACCACTTCTGGGTTCTGGGGCCAACAGGTGGTATGTGATTAGGGTGCTGGATTCCCACCTGGCTGACCATGATTCGAGTGCCAGACCCAGTGGCTTAAAATCATGCAGGCTAATGTACCCAAAATCCCAGCAGGAAAATGGAGGAGGAGAAAGGACTGTGACCCGGCCATCCCCCTGGGGGTGATTTCTCGCTGTGTCTCTGTGTTTTCAGTGAGCACACACGCCCTATTGCAAAAATCTCTCTCTTGAAATGAATCCACTTCCTGGTCTCTCCACTGCTTATGTTTCTTCTCATCTAAAAAAAAAAAAAAATTAAAATAAAATACAGTGTAAGGAGCCTTTTAACCTAAACACAGCATTGTGAATGAAGACCAGTCACTGTTTATAATGATTGCTATCGATTAGCAGCCGATACAGGTATTCCAGTGATGGCCACTGTGCAGCTTAGTTACCTATCACTTTTTCACTATATGTCTTATGTTTTTACTGTTGAGTACTTATGTCTGAATAAGTGTGGGAAACGATTGCTATATGATAGCATATAAATTCAAAGTCAGGAATGATGGCTACGTCAAACAAGCACAGATTGTCCACAGGGGGCTGAGAATGAGACCACTTTGTTTTCTAATGTTTCAATGTGTTTCGTGCACAAAATTATGAATATTGTATAAAATTACTATCAAGTTATGTGTATAGGCATACATAAAACAGAAATCAATTACAGGGCCCATTCTCAAGATGTTACATATATGCAAATATTTCAAAACAAAAAAATATATATAAAATGCAAAACGCTTCTTATCCCAAGCATTTCAGATGAATGTGAGGGGATATCTCATAATAGTTTTGACTTATAAATGCATTGCTTTGCTCTGAAGAAAAATGTCTTAATATTCTAATTCTTCATGACTACAAGAAATACTAAGTCCTTTAGAATGGTGGCAGATTCCTTAAGGTTTTGGCACACTTCAACTTTGATTTATTGGGTTGTGGGGAAAGTTGTGACGTATTTTTCTATGTTCTTCAAAGGTCATTTATTTATAGAAAGAACAAAGACCATCGATGATATATTGCCCGTTTTGTTAGATAACCTCTTTTCATCTTTCAGTGAGGTTCATAATTCCTCGTTCATAGCAGGACCTGTCTTTGCCAGCAAAAAACCGAACAAGGTGCTGATTTACAGCCTGATCTGAATTGAATGTTATACCACACAAGGAGTTTTAAAGAGAATGAAACAAGTGGAAGTCTGATGGTGCAAGGCAAGTATGGTGGGTGTGGCAACACATCCCACCCACGCTTTAATAACCTTTGACTGGTGATCAAACTTTGTGTGGTCTCATGTTGTCCTGATAGAACACAATTCCTTTATGATCAACAAGCTCTGGATGTTTCTGGATGATGGATTCATTCGAACTGTCCAGTTGCCAACAGTAGACATTTGAATTAATTGTTTGGCTCCTTGGTAGGAGCTCAAAAATCACATCACCTTTAAAATCCCATGTCACCTTTAAAATCCCACCATGCTGGGAGCAGCAGATGACATAATGGTTATATCACTGGACTCCCACATAGTTGATCATGGTTTGAGTCCCAGACCTGGTGGCTTAAAACTCAGGCTGGGCACATGTGCGTGCGTGCCCAAGATCCCGAAAGGAGTGTGGAAGAGAAAGGATTGCAGTATGGCCATGCCCCCTGGGGGGTGACTTCTCATTTTCTGTCTCTGTCCCGCTCTGTCTCTCCAGTGAGCACATGTGACCTACAGCAAAAACCTCTCTAAAGAAAAGATCCCACCACACAGAACATAACCTTCCTCTGATGAATGTCTGCTTTCAATGTCATTTGAGGTGAATCATCATGTTGGGACCAAAACTGTGCACCACACTGTTGCAAACAGTCCACCTCTCATCACCAGTTATAAGTCACTTCAAAAAAGGATCGTTTTCCTCAGATTTAATGAGTATATCACAGATGTTTATATTCTTCATCAAATGAATTTCATTGAGTTCCTGAGGAACTCCTATATCAAGCTTGCTTACGAATCCAGCTTATTCAGGTGATCATGAACACTTGAGTGATGAGTGTTCAATGTTTCTGCGATCTCTCATATTGTGTAACGTGGGTTTGACTTGATCGATGTCTTTATTTTGTCGTCATCAACCTGAGTGGGCCTCCCTAACCGAGGAGCACTGTTGAGACAAAAATCACCAGCACTGAATTTCATGAGCCATCATTGGCACTGACATTCCTTTCCACGCCCCCACCACCTCAGGCTTTGATATGTTTTACTGTAGCAAAATTCCAGCAAACGGGGCTTTTTATTTACAAAATTTTATATTTGTAGAGACTCAAGTGAGGATAACTAGTAAACCTGTTTATGTATTTTCTTATTTTCAGTTTACGTACTGTTATACCTAATATGTTGTCTTACTGGCTGTGAAGAATTATTACACTTGACATCTTGTTTAATGGATAAGTTGGTAGTTTGCTGTGAAGAAAATGTTTGATTGTAACACTGCTTGCCGAAAGCATACCTGACTCCATTTTGTAGTACATTCAGACTGGCATTAGTTATATTCACGGGAATTCAGCCGACACCCTAGTGCTTATCGCTAATAGCAGACTAGCCATATGCTGACTGATAGTATGAAGGACATAAGCATGGCCTATGCTTCACCCCCACCTCCCATGACTGGCAAAAAAAATGTAAACAAATCTCAATTTATTGACCAAAATCTCATAGATTTACATGTAAAATGTCACAAAAATATGTGATGTTTTGTCAAGTCACCATGAGCCTGTCAAAATCGGACATAAAGGGACCAGCAGTTAGCGTAATGGCTATGTCACTGGACTCCCACGTAGTCGACCGCGGTTCGAGTCCTGGACCCGGTGGCTTAAACTCACGCCAGGCGCATGTGCGTGTGTGCCCAAGATCCCGAGAGGAGAATGGAGGAGAAGGGATTGCAGCATGTCCATCCCCTGGGGGGGGCGGTGATTTCTCACTTCCTGTCTCTCTGACTCTGCCTGTCTGGCGAGCACACATGCCCTACAGCTAAAACCTCCCCCCACCCCAAAAAAAAAAAAAAAGTCGGACATAAAAAGAGGAGCTTAGCCCAGCTCATCGGCTCTGTCCTCTGCTTGGGCCAGACCCAGTCTCACTGTATCTAAGACCTCATTTGCTGCCAGAGGCTCTGCTGGTTCACACACCGACTCCTCCTCTCCCAGACAGCCCTACACTCCACCCTCTTTGACACTTCACTGTCGGGCCACCAGTCCAGACCTCCGTACTCTAGGATCACCAGGTGGACTTTTCCTCTTCGTTTGCCCTTGGTCATCTTATGGCAGCCACCACCATCGTTCTCTAAGATCCTCATGGAGCTCCTCTCCGGCTCGCAGATTGTGCCTTGTAGACACCTAATGTGCTCGGCACTTTGCCTCCCCCGCGCCCTTATGGACTACATTCCCCGTCGCTGCACCAGCACAGGACACTCCACACCACACGTCCCATCGAGACTTGTAAGCTCCCTTTTACCCTGTGTGATTAAAGCAAGCTAAAAGACAAACCTGCGTCCTGTCCTCCTCCTGTGGGCTTGAGCACAGTCTGGCCGTATCTACTTGGGCGGCTGGTCAGAGTGAATCGAACCTCTATTTAAGTCATGCTTCCCTGGCACTAATTATTCCCTTTATTGTTTTGCCTCATGAAACACACAAAAACAATATTTGTTTGCTTCACATTCATACAAATCTCATTGTAAATGACAAATAAATCTCTCTTACCCAATCCTTAATTAAATATATAGTTTCAATAAGAGAACTGATTTTTTTTTTTTTTGAGAGGTTTTTGCTATAGGGTGCGTGTGCTTGCCAGAAAGACAGAGGGAGACAGACAGAAAGCAAGAAATCATCTCCCAGGGAGGATGGCCATGCCACAATCCCTTCTCCTCCATTCTCCTCTCGGGATCTTGGGCATGCACGCACATACGCCTAGTGTGAGTTTAAGCCACCGGGTTTGAGACTTGAACCGTGGTCGACTACATGGGAATCCAGCGACATAGCCATTACACCAACTGCTGGTCCCGAGAACTGATTTATGATATGATAAAAGAAATGCGTTCATCTCCCATTACAATTTCAAGCTCCTGTTAGCCAACCCTGTCAACGGGAGGCCACAAAGCATCATCTTTTGTAATTTCACTGTCATCAAAAATTATCTTCTGCTCCTCCATTACACTCCTGTGTACATAGACCCCATTTCTGATCATGACATCATTTTTGTAATTACTGCTGTTGGCATATCTAAGCTTTCGGTTCATCTGAAACTGTTAACTCCGGAAGCCCATGTCTGAACTTGTCCTTGTGCCATACAGAGTGGTGCAGGTAGAAATCACTAGTCATGGCCATTTTGCTTCTTCCTGGCTCTATTCTTGCAGAGCAATGTCACCTCAAACTTTATGTAGTTTCCTAAGTTTGATGCATGTTTTTCCCTTTACAGAAGTAAAATAGTAAAATATGGGGAAAATACATAGTTTGGTCTTCCATCTTCAACTTATTGTAAAGTCTTCAAAACTCAACTGAATTGCTTTTTTTTAGAATGAAGCCAGGGGACTAGCAGTTGGTATAATGGCTATTTCACTGGACTCCTGTGTAGTCAACCGTGGTTCGAGTCCTGGACTCGGTGGCTTAAACTCATGCCAGGTGCATGTGTGTGTGTGTGCCCAAGGTCCTGAGAGAAGAATGGAGAAGGGATTGCAGGTGGTGTAGTGGTTAAGGTGCTGGACTCCCACATGGTTGACCATGGTTCAGATACCGGATCTGGCGGCTTGCTTCCTCACTTTCCCTTCCTTTCTCTGGTCAAATTAAAAATAATAATGAGAATAATAATAACAAATAAAATATAAATGATTCTTTAAAAAAATAAAAGAATGAAGCTATACCTGTAAGCTGTCAAATGGCACAGCAATAACATAGATGCAAATGACTCTAATACTTTAAAAAATGAACTAGTGCTATCTGTTTCAAAAATGCATCACTTTTCTGACAATTCAGATTAAGCACCTGAAAGTCGCCTTTGCTATTTTTTATTTTTATTTTTTAATGTTTGCTTTGCTTCTTGAGAGAGACAGAGAAACAGAAAAAGAGACTGATACTATTGACAGAGTCTCCTCACACTTAGAACCTTCCCCTAGCCTTCCAGCCAGCCAGGATCATGCGTATACAGGCACACCCAGAATATTTGGATCCACCCAGAATCTGAGCCAGGCTTCAGCACCTTACCACCTATGCTTCCAAGGCTGGGCCTCATTTACTATTTTCAAATCCCTGATAAGTTTTCAGTCTTTCAAGTCCATAAAAAAAAATACTGATGCCTCATACTCAGAGTCTTGGTCAAAGTATTTCACTCACCACAGTTAAGACACCTGCCCTTTCTGTTTTTCTGTTTACTTATATTTCATTTAATAGTTTTTAGCTTGCTTAAAGACCCACATTTGGGGGCTGGAGTAGGGAAGCAGTGATTTGGAACCTAAACCACTATTATATAAAATTTTTAGTGCAGAGAAATCATATTTCTCCTTTTCCTTTTTAACATAATTATCAAGTTAATACACACAGTCATGTAGGTGGAGCACTGCACGATGCAAGGAGCCATTTATGCAGGGGCCCTACAAACAGCTGGATTTGTTTTGCAGTTTTCACTGAAAACATGCCATGAGTTTACTCATCAGATGTGCAAAATTTTTTGTTCTGATATCTAGCTTTACTCTCTAAGAATCACAAAATATATTGTTTGGGAGTTGAGAGGAAACTTAGAGATTATCTGGTTCTTTTATTTTACAGAATAGGGAGAGGTTTCTAGAGAAATGATGCATCCTGACCACAATTTTATCACTATATCACCATAGGCCCTAAAAGTCAGAATTGGAACTAGCTCTCATTTGCAGTCTCTGGAATGTCATATTGAGGACATTTATGGTACATTGAAAATGTTACATTTCTACCGTATAAATCTCATAGGTACACCCTTCATGGTTTTTAGCCTAATTTTATCCCTAGACAATTTTGTATTTCAAGCTGCTAGAGGACTGAAATAATTTCTGGATAATTCTTACTATGCAGCTTGCAATGGAATCCAACAACATTCTAAATAGTTTTCTGACAGGCAACATCAACATCTCCATTGACAAACATAGTGGAAATATTTTTTAAATGAACCATGCAATGCTACTATGGCATTTATATTACTTCTGTATAATTTTGGAATACTGACAGCAAGTAATGGAAATAGTTTCTTAGGAATTAAAATGTTTACTTTCCCATTAATGATTGGGAAGCTTCACCAGTTTACTCATCTTCTATAGGAAGCCTTTCTTTACTATAATAATATTGACCCACACTTTGCCTCCACTTCTTTCTTATTACTCAACACCAGTGTGTGTGTGGTTTGTTCTATAGTATTTCATTTGTGTCTGTTCTCTTGCTGCAGTTAGAGAGTTTGCCAACTCCTGTGCATCAACTTGGCTTTTTACTTGATTCTTCTCCTCCATGATGCTGGGTGTGCATACAGCCGAGCTGTGTGCCTCCACATGAACTAGAATTGAACTAAAGACATTTCATCACAGAAGCCTGGATTAATTAGAAACAAATATCTAAATTTAATCTACATTCCCAAAAAGGCTATCAAAAAGTGTGTAGCGGGGGAACCAGCAGTTAGTGTAATGGTTGTCGCTGGACTCCCACGTAGTCAACCGCGGTTCGCGTCCCAGACCCAGTGGCTTAAAACTCACGCCGGGCGCGTGTGCATGTGTGCCCAAGATCCCAAGAGGAGAATGGAGGAGAAGGGATTGTGGCGTGACCATCCCCCCCGGGGGTGATTTCTCGCTTTCTGTCTCTATGTCTCTCTCTGTCTGTCTGGCGAGCGCACGCGCCCTATAGCGAAAACCTCTCAAAAAAAAAAAAAAAAAAAAAAACTGTGTAGCAGGGCCAGGAAATGGAAATCTAGAGTTAATAGTAATGTAGCAGGACCAGCAGATGGTGTAATGGTTACATCACTGGACTCCCATGCAGTCAACCACAGTTCGAGTTCCAGACCCAGTGACTTAAACTCATGCCAGGCATGTGTGTGCATGTGTGCCCAAGAGGAGAATGGAGAAGAAGAGAGTGTGGCATGGCCATCCCCACAGGGGGTGATTTCTCGCTTTTTATCTCTCTGTCTCTATGTTTCCAGCAAGTGCGTGTGCCCTAAGTAAATACCTCTCAAAAAAAAAAAAAGGTGTGCATCATGAATCTAAATGCTAACAAAATTAATCATTAATAGGAAAATTTTAGAACAAAACTACTATAAATGATACCACCTTGAAATGCTTGAAATTATTTTATCTAGTAGATAATGCATACTGATGAAAAGAATAAACAGGAACTTAAAACTAGTACATTCCATCAAAAAATCACGATGCCTATTTTTAAATAATTTATTCTTTCCCTTCTTTTCTAGAACTGAAAGAGGCATATGGTAGATATGATTTCAACTTTTCATTTGAGAGAGCAATGAAAGAAGAGAGGAAGAAACACTGGTACTCCAAAAAGCCACAGCTTCTGCCAGATGTTACAAGAATGAGTTAGATAATTGAGCTTTTTTCTGAGACCTTGTGTTAACTTTGAGTTTAAATTGCACAATGAGCATCTGGACAGTTTCAACATCTTTATTACACTTTCTGGGTTCTTAAAAAGCTACCATTTTGTTTAAAGATGATTTATTTGATGATTACCACAATTACTTGAGTGCTAGAAGTAATTAATCTCATAACTCAACACCAATACAACTGTGTTCCTAGATCTGGTTCTGTAACTGATATTCATAAACGAGACACCAATTGCCAAATCGAATCAAAATTAAGATTTGATTGATTATTTGATGATGTTAACATTCAATTCCATTTTTCCCTAGGCCTAATTTTGATTCTGGTTCTTGCTTTGCACTGAATTATTGTGGTTTAAAATAGCCCATTTTACATGACCACTTTCAAACACGATCATAAATTCTCATGAAAGCAGACTAAGGAATTCATAATCATAGCTCTTGGCCGCCACCTAAAGGTTTCTTTCTTGTTTTATTTTACATGAGACCTACTGTGCATTCCTTTAATAAAAAAATTATTGCCTGTACCATCTCATCTTTCTACATGAGTGTAGGGTATAGAGATTTATTTCAATATTTTTTTCACTTTCATGTATTTTCACTAGCAGTAATATATAATCATACACATTTTTAAATTTATTTGGTACAAGAAAAGCAGTTATAAACTAAGTCTTCTAAGGGATGTGAGAATTTTCCATTCATTCAAAAAACTATTTAATGAGCTATTACGTACTATTCCTGCTCTAAGGCTCATTTTGGAAGTAGAAAAAGATTTAAGTCATGGTCTCTGACTACAAGAAGCATGCTCCAGTTACCAGTGTAAAAATCTGGCTTCTTTCTCTTTTATCATAATCTGTATTAGAATTATTATTAATTAGATGCTATTGAGGAAACACAGGAAAAGCCTTAACAAAGAGAAATGTTTCTCATTTCCAACTTTCTAAAGTAAATTAAATTAAATACATGTTATTCAACCATGACTGATTATAATGAATATGGTAAACTCCTCAAATTCCACAGAGAACATTATTAATAGGTATAATCTTTTGATTATGCTTGAAAGTAAAAGGGATATCAGTATTAATTATTCTCTTCTCCATACACTATCTTCATTCTTTATCCTCCACCTAAGAAGCATTTGGTTGAATCAATGCAAATATCTCCAACTCCTTAGACTCTGACAAAGGCATGTTTGGAGAATGGCATCAGTGTCATCTATAATACCACAGCAAAAATGAGTTCATTAGTTATGAACTCTATAAACTCCTTATTTCAAAATCCTTATGGATAGAGCATCTATGACTCATTCAAATTCTTGTTAAACAAGTAGACATACTACATTAGAACATCCACTTGCCGTTAGAGATTCCAAGTACGTAGCCCTTAATTTGTTTATAGAACACCATTCATTCATTCATTCTGAAAATATTTATTAGGCACCTTCTATGTGCCAGACATCCACCATTGTCAGTGTACAATAAAGCAGACTGATCTTTGCTCTCATAGATCTTGCAAAACAGATAGAAAATAAATAAATTTGAAAGCACATTACAATACAAGTTACAAAAGAACTGAACATGGTAGTACAGTAGAGAATAATGTTGAGGAGAGACAGACCTGCAGTAGGTAAGGAAGTAAAGAAAGGCTTCGTGGCAGAGTTAATATTTAAACTGAGACTTGAAGAAGAAGGAACTAGTCTGCCAAGAATAGAAAGCAGCGGAGGAAATTACGTATGCAAGGGCCAAAATGCTAAGAGGGCCACGGGAACGGGGCAGAATGAACAAAGGGGAGAGTTGTGGGATAGGATTAGAGAAGTGGGAAAGAACCAAGTCATGCAGAGCCTTGAAAGCATAATATGGACTTAGAGTTCTGTTTGAAAGAGATTGGAAAGCCACCACAGCAGGTTAACGGAAGAAAATAACTTGATCTGATGGCTGCATAGTGAAGAGATTGGAGGGAGCCAAGAGGAGAGAAAGAGAGAAATCTATTTTAGAAATAGAAAGGAGAAAGATGGTGATAATGGTGACATGGACAAGGGTGCTGGCCATAGAAGCAAAGAGAACATACTTGAGATGAATGTTGGACCTAAATTCAGACTTGATTGTACATCAGATGAACTTTTGTTTGGTTCAGTTCTTACTTCCCAACTTGTCAGCATCCACTGATGTCAACATATTTGAAATGCTAATCTAGTTTTCCATATTAGAGTTAGATCTCCATGTTAGATTTTATGTCATATCTAAACTTGTTTTTTTGTTTGTTTGTTTTTTGGTTTTGGGGGGGTTTTTTGAGAGGTTTTTGCTATGGGGCGTGTGCACTCACTAGAAAGACAGAGATAGATAGAGAGACAGAAGGCGAGAAATCACTCCTCCCCAGGGGGGATGGCCACACCCCAATCCCTTCTTCTTCATTTTCTTCTTGGAATCTTGGGCACGCACGCTCCTGTGCCCGTTGTGAGTTTAAGCCACTGGGTCCAGGACTCGAATCATGGTTGACTACATGGAAGTCCAGCGACATAGCCACTACACTAATTGCTGGTCCCCATATCTAAACTTTTAATTAGGTTTAAAAATTAATAAAATATCTTTTTTTTCTTTTTTAAGGTTTTGTCATGGGGGCTCACTGGAGAGAGACAGAAACATTGAGACGGAAAGTGAGAAATCGGCCCCCCATGGGGGGTGACCTCAGTGCAATCCCTTCTCTTCCATTCTCCTTTCAGGATTCTGGGCACACAAGCATATATGCCCAGTGTGACTTTCAAGCCACCAGGTCCAGGGCTCAAACCACAGTCAGCCAGGTGCGAGTCCAGCACTTGGACCACCACACAACCTACTGGCCCCAAGAAATATCCTAATAATAATAAAAAGGCCAATTTGTATATCAAGAAAGAAAATTGATCAGGTATCTTTTGCAAATGTGGTTATTTGCAAAAAAAATCATTTTATCAAAAATAGAAGTTTATCTTTTAAAAGCATAAACAGTTATTTTATTTTTAACCACTTTGAAGGAACTTTTTTTCTAAGATTATATAATAGTTCCCTGATCTCTTAAGTAGAATATATTTAAAATAAGTGACGATTTTCAAATCTCAGACATATAATGAAAATTAGTTTTTGTACTTGTGTAACATAGTGGTAACCCTAAAAATAGCTTTAAAAGTGAGTTATTGCTGCTATTAAAAGTTGCACACTACTCTGCTTTGATATAATTACATTTTTATTTTGTTGCTTCAGTTGCTCTTTGTTCTCACCAAGCCTGACTGTAGCCATTAACTTCTTCTTTTTTTCTTTTTTTTTTTTTTTTGGAGAGGTTTTCGCTATTAGGGTGCATGCGCTTGCCAGACAGATAGAGAGAGTCATAGAGACAGAAAGTGAGAAATCATCCCCCAGGGGTGATGGTCACACTGCAATCCCTTCTCCTCCATTCTCCTCTCAAGATCTTGGGCATGCACGCACACGCACCCGGCGTGAGTTTTAAGCCACCGGGTCCGGGACGCGAACCGCAGTCAACTACATAGGAGTCCAGCGACATAGCCATTACGCTAACTGCTGGTCCCCTGTAGCCATTAACTTCTGACCTATTCTGACCTGCTGGTTTTCCTTTGCTGTAGGCTGGAAACCCTGCTATCAGACTCTCATGAAGTTAATAATAAATAGGCTCAGAAGAAGATTTCTCATGGCTTCTACAAACTAGGTACTTCAGGGCACACAAGAAATGAAGATTTTCTACTGATAATTCAGCCTCCAGCAAACAAGCTAGCGTGGCAGGAGAGGCAAGGCCTTCAGAAGAAGATTCCTCATGGCTCCTGCGAACTAGACGGATCTAAGGGCACTTGTAGCTAAACATCCAAATACTATTAGGGTTAAAATACTCCTCAATATCTGTTGAATCTGCTGCACCAGCAATCACAACAGAATGGCAAAGAGATTCTAGATCACCTCTTTCTGCTTGCTCCTAAACATTCAGACTGAACTTCAAGAATTAGAAAGAAACACACCATCCATCAGATGACAAGAAATCACTGCAGGACCACAAGAAATATGGGAAAGCAAAAAAAAATCTCTCCTCCAAGGGAAAAGAGTAACTCTTCTCCATCCACAAGCAGTTCAGTGAAAATCATGGAAATGTCTGATGAAGAATTTACAGCATTCATAATGGTGAAGCTAACAGAGATGGAAGAGAAGAGAGAGACAATGAACTGCTAAAGAGAAAGGAGAAAGAAGTTGATGAGTTCCAGGAGATAAGGAAATTCTTGCAAGATCTAAAAGAGGAATTACACACTTTACAAAAGAATCAAACGGAACTGTTAGAAATGAAGTCTATAATACAGAAACTCAAAATCTCCTCTGAAAGTATTAAAAGCAGACTAGATCATACAGAAAATAGAATCTCAGA
>NW_006159915.1:2416879-2429936 GCF_000334495.1 Tupaia belangeri chinensis
GGAAAGAATGTAAATTAACTTACAAAAGAAAAAAGAAAGTTTCAGGAAAAAAATATCTATTCAATGACTGCAGTAAGATATATAGCCCCAGCTAGGTGCTACTTTATAGGATGCCTAAAGTTAGACTTGTGTTCATGGAAATGTATATAACAGCTGTGTTTGCTATGAAAATACTTAGATTAATTAAGGTCTTTAGTAATTCAATAAAATGTGGGGGTGGGAAACAGTATAGAAAGTAAACATAGATACCAGAGACAGTGTGGGAGGAGAGTGGGAGATGGCAGAGGGTAAGAGATAGGGAATCAAGGATGGGGTAAAAAAGCAAAACATACAGAAAACAAGAAATGGAAAATTATTTGCTGACAATAACATGTTTGTTGATGTGCTTTATTAAGACAACATACAGTGTACTCTGGATGGAAAATCTCATTTTGTATGCTATAATGACGCACAGTGAATGAATGCAAATAAATAAATTTAAATTTTAAAAAATAATAAATAGACTCCAAATAAAGAATATGAACTTTTGTATTCTACTTTGATGCACAGAGACCTTTGTTACATGCTGATTTCTCAAATGTATTTTTGGTCATTGAATTTGCTTGATCAGCAACATTCAAGTCAGGGAAACATCTCTACAGTAGTATTTCATTTCCCACATTTTCATAATGCTTCTTGAAACTGGAATTCACATTACCATATACATTATCATTTTAAGTCTCTACAAAGGGTCCTTCCTTATGATCCTGCAACTACATCATTATAAATGTTGCTTTTTCATTTGATGCCTAAATATAGTTTTCAAATGTAACATAAAAGCATATCAAATTTGACCATAAAACTAGACTGAATAAAAAAAGAATTACAAATGTCTTGACTCAAGAATATAATGCTATATTTTTTTCTTTTGTCATTTTGACTGGCCTAGAAACAAAAACAAATCAAATGTCCACAAAACCCCAATCTGCAACACTTCTTTCAAAGTGTCTTTTGACAAGTAACATGTGCATATTACAAACCCAAAGGCAACATTGGAAGGAACTCTTCAAAATAGTCACATTGTTCAAAGCTATTTCTGTAATAGTCACATTCTTCAAAGCTATCTCTGTATTACCGCCTTGATGCCTGGGGGAGGGGGGGAAGTGTTAAGTATGTAGTAGAAATGTGTAAGTGATTAAAGAATTAGTATAAACAAAGACAATTCTTAACACACACACATGAATTATTTTGAGGGCTCACTGAAAAACCAGATACCAGATGCCGTACTGTCCTGACAAATAAGAATCCTTGAGGAAAAGGTCCAGATAATGGCATCTGAAACAAACACTCCCTGCATGTTGATGCAAGTGTTCCTTCAAACAATCTCTAGGTAGACCCCAGGTGGCAACCCTAAGTCATCTGCTTTGCAGCTCTGAGGTAGACTGTATTTTGCAAAGACGACTATACCAACACATGCCATCCTACACACTCTTCCTATAATCTGACATTGGTGCCTCTCTATCAAATGATGAAATTTATGATATCTCTTCTTGAATGTGAATGGACCTTTGACTACAGAGAGTTATGTAAATTGCAAAACCAATTCATAGAATGCAATGCAGCTTCTGACTGGTATTTTTTTGGTGTTTGCCCTAGAAATCCAACTGCCATTCTGTGAGAAGGCTAACTGGCCACATGGAAAGGCCACATGTAGATCTTTTAGCCAAAGCTCTTATTGAAACCCCCACTGACAACCAGCCATCAACCACCAGACATGTGAGTGAGTAAGCCTTTGAGAGGAGCCAGTCCTCAGGTTTGGGGCCATCCCACTAGAGCAAGAGAAGCTTTCTCACTCAGCCCTTGTTAAATTCCATATCTGTGAAAAAATGTAATGCTGTCTCTATTTCAAGCTACTAAGTTTTAGAGTGGCTTGTTAGCCAGCATTCACCATAACAAATTCCAAATACTTCTGCAACATCTTCAGGTGAAATGTAGATAAACCTTCATGCACTTCAGTCTGCATTTAATGATTTTTTAAAAATTTTATCTAACAAGACTAACTTACTGAGTCCTGCTTTAGCTAACTGCCTAGATGCAGTTCTCAACCAGATGAGATTTTACTCTCTATGAGACATTTGGCAATATCTGGGGATATTTTTAGTTGTCACACTTGGGGGGTGGGTACCATTGGCATCTAGTGGGCAGAAGTCAGGAATGCTGTTAAACATCACATAGGCCACAGCACCCCTTCCCCAATAGTGAGGGATTATCCAAGGTTGAAAAACTCCAACCTTAATGTATTCTAAAGCAATAAAGTGCTCAATTCTTTGACTCTCTTCACTTTGACCTTGTTTATGTGGGGTTCTAAACCAGAAATTAAAGAAATGGGATGTGCTGGGGGATGGGGGTTAACAAGAAGGTTAGAATATCAGTATTAACCATGAGGATTTCTAACCTGCACAAGAACTATGATCTGCATGTTTGTGTCCTTCCAAAATTTGTGTGTTGAAATCTAACCCCCCAGTGTGATGTATTAAGAGATGAGACTTTGGGAGGGTGATTAGACTCAGAGGGCTCCCATAAATGGGATCAATGCCCTTCCAAAAGAGACTCCAAGAGTTTATTTTTCCACTTTGCCATGTGACAACATAGCTAGGAGGTACTGTCTATCAGAAAGGGGTTTTCACCAGATACCGAATCTGCTGGTGTCTTCATCTTGAACTCAAAGAGGAACAGCAAGCAATGAATTTGTTGTTTATAATTTATCTAGGCCAAATATTTTTGTTATAGCAGCTTAAACAGACTGAGTCTGTGTTATATATCCACGGCTTTAAATTAGAACAACTTGCCAAGTCCTTTTCTTCCAAATACCAATGCTCAATCCCCAACTCTAGAGATTCTTACTTTAAAAACACTGGCTGTCGGTATTTTTCAAAGTTCCTTAGGCAATTCCAGTGTGTAGTTAAACATAAGAACCAGAGGCACTGGCCCCTTCACCTTGAGATTCTGACTCTCAACTTATTGAGGGGAGTTGGAGAAGTCTGGAGGGTAAATTTTTCAATTTGACACAACAAATAATTCTACCGGAACCCCTCCTCTCTCTCTCTCTCTCTTTTTTTATTTTATTTTTTTTTTTGGAGAGGTTTTCGCTGTAGGGCGCGTGTGCACGCCAGACAGACAGAGAGAGACAGAGAGACAGAAAGTGAGAAATCACCCCCCAGAGGGGATGGTCACGCCGCAATCCCTTCTCCATTCTCCTCTCAGGATCCTGGGCACGCACGCACAAGTGCCCGGCGTGAGTTCTAAGCCACCAGATCTGGGATGCGAACCGCGGTCGACTACGTGGGAGTCCAGCGACATAGCCATTATGCTGACTGCTGGTTCCCAACCCCTCTCTCTCTTTACCCACTGAAAACCTTTGCTATATATGTTCCTCTTCACTTAGCCTGCCATATTCTGGCAAGAAAAAGCCTAAGTCAGATTCCTCATTCACGCCTGCATTTATCTGATTGAAGCAAACCCTAAGAGTTCATTGATTATTGTTAAGTCCAGAAGCAGCACCATTTAGTAAATGCTAAACAACCAATTCATGCATAAGTTCAGTCCGCTGTGCAATACTCCACCAATAAAATCAGCTCTATTGGACCAGCAGTTAGTGTAATGGCTATGTCGCTGGACTCTCATGTAGCTGACCGTGGTTCGAGTCCTGGACCTGATGGCTTAAACTCACATCGGGCACGTGTGCGTGCGTGCCCAAGATCCCGAGAGGAGAATGGAGGAGAAGGGATTGTGGCGTGGCCATCCCCCCTCGGGGGGGGGGTGATTTCTTGCTTTCTGTCTCTCTGTCTCTCTCTGTCTGGCAAACGTACGCACCCTATAGCAAAAAAAAAAAAATCTCTCCGAAAAACAAAACAAAACTCATGCCAGGTGCATGTGCATGTGTGCCCAAGATCCTGAGAAGAACAACAACGACAACGAAAGTAAGCTCTATTTATACATCTTTCCATTAACTGCCTAAGATGGTTTATAAGAACATCAGTCAGTATTCTTAAAATTGCACTACTGGAGTGTTGAGCTAAAGCAAACAATTCGTATGACTTACATAATTCAAGATGATGACAAAAGTTGCAGATAGGGTGTAATTCTGCTGAGATTCATTTCTTTCCATACAGGACTTAGATAGGGTGTAATTCTGCTGAGATTCATCTCTTTCCATACAGGACTTACCTTGCCACCCCTTCTCCCCCCAGAAAAACAACAATTAGACAGACATATTGCCATCTGCCTCAGATGCTAAGCACATGAAAATCTTTTCATTAAAAACAAAATTACTTGGGTGGAGAAGGGGAAAATGTGAAATAGCCTATTATTATAATAATTACTTCAGCAAAAATGTGTTATTGTATGATGACAATGAGCTTTTCTGAACATGTTATTACTTCTGAACATGCTGTTATTATTATTTGTGGTAAAAAGAAAAAAATGAAACTTTTTCTTTTCAAAATGTGATCATTGAAGGAAAACACCAATGTAATAAATTTTTTGAGAGATTTTTGCTATAGAGCACATGCATGCGCTTGCCAAAAAGACAAAGAGAGACAGACAGACAGAAAGTGAGAAATCACACCACCACCACCACCACCCCCAGATCCCCAGATGGGATGGCCATGCCATATCCCTTGCTTTCCATTCTCCTCTTGAGATCTTGGGCATGCATGCACACACACCTAGCTGAGTTTTAAGCTGCCAGTCCAGTTTCAAACTGTTGTTGACTATGTGGCAGTTCAGCAATGTAACAATTACGCTATCTGCCGGTCCCATGACTTTTTTTTTTTTTTTAACTTTCTCCTATTAAAGCTCAAACCGGAAAGAATCTTTAATGTCATACATACTTAGGCTCACTATCTACAAAAGGGAACGCTGAATATCTATAATAATTCAAAGGTGAACTGCATAGTGTGAGTGCTCATATCTGCTAGAAAACAGTCATGATTAAGAGCATAAGCTTTTGAGTCGTATTGCCTAGATTTAAATGCTGACACCATCATTTAAAATAGGATCTTGTACATATTATTTATCTCTTGTGACTTAGTTTCTTCCTCTGCAATATGGTGATGACAATAGGACTGAGGTACTAAGAGATAAAGAGCAAAGAGGTAGAGAGGCGTAGCACAGTCCTACCAGATGTATTTCATGAATGAGCATATTTTTACTCTAAAAGCTATAAAGGCAGTTCATACTTCTCTTTCAAGCTTCCCACCTATGTTTCTAATGAGTATCTTCACCTGAAATTCCTCAGGTCATTTCTAAACTATTGTCCCAGGTATATATTAGTTTTCCTCTATAGTCCTTAACTAATCACTAATGCCATTTTACCAAGACAGAGAAAGGTGTTTGCAATGATTTTTCAAGCTCATATGTCTTTCTAAAGCAAGTTGCATGGCTATATACTTTGAATTTCTATATTTCTGTGTCTGCTATCAAACATGATCCTTTTACTCAGTAAAACGATTATGTGGAATTTAGACAAAGGTGCAATTTTAATGTTTCTTTTGTTAACCTCATAGAGATACTGGGTCATTAAAAAAGTCATGAAACATTTTGCATAGCAAAATACATCACAACTTTTCTGACAACCTAATAGATTATGGCTATGTTAATAAAGTCAATCTGCCGCCCCTACCCTTTAGCCATTTGATTTCCTTTAAAATCTGTGCCAGACATTTTTAATTTGCCCATCCAGTTCCCCCTCTGCACCCTAGGAAGCTGGCCAGAGCAGTTATATTAAAGGGCTGCTTTGCCTCTGGCTTCTATTTGGTTTGGCCCATCTGGGGGACCTGGCAAGAATTTGTACGGTAAGGAGAAATTGAAATCAGGGCATTTATTTGTCCTGCTGGTTTGCTGACTGACTCCCTTCCTTATGTCTGGAGGATTTCTTTATATAGCCCCTCACCCCTCTGTGTGTGTATGTTCCTTTAAACACTGCCCGTCTTTCTGTCCCTTCAAGCCAAGGTTACTAAAGGCTCCCCACTATTACAAGACCCAAGAGACTACCCTATCATGTGTTCCTTTCCTTAAAACCTGCTCTGAAGGCCCCACTAGCCTCCTTGACTCTGCTCTATGTTTCCTGCTAGAAGCCTGATGTAAGAATAAAAATTTAAAAAGCATTTTGAAGGACACACTCATTCTCTAGGACTGGAACCTTACCTGAGCAAAGCTTCCCATCAAGTCCTTTAATTTTATTTTTTTAAAAGAATTATTTATTTAATTTTATTTATTGTTATTATTTAAATTTTACCAGAGGGTTCACCAGAGAAAGACAGAGAGAGAGGGAGAGAGAGAGAGAGAGAGAGAGGGAGGAAAAGTAAGAAAGTAAGCCGGGAGGTCCAGGACTCAAACCATGGTTGGCGATGTGTGAGGCCAGTGCCTTAACCACCATACCACCTGCTGGCCCCAACTTCTTTAATTCTTAATTCTTTGAGGTTTTTCTTTGTTTGTTTTGTTTTGTTTCATTTTAAGAGATTTTGCTTTAGGGCACATTGGGTCTCTGGAGAGACAGACAGAAAGTGAGAAATCACTACCCAGGGGGATGGCCATGCCACAGTCCCTTCTCCATTCTCCTCTCCAGATTTTGGGCACAGATGCACATGTGCCTCGTGTGAGTTTTAAACCACCAGGTCTGTGGGATCAGCAGTTGGCGTAGTGGCTATGTCGCTAGACTCCCATGTAGTTGACTGTGGTTCGAGTCCCAGACCCGGTGGCTTAAACTCATGCCGGGCTCATGTTCATTTGTGCCTAAGATCCCAAGAGAAGAATGGAGAAGGGATTGCAGCATGGCCATCCCCTCTGGGGGGTGATTTCTTGCTTTCTGTCTCTCCGTCTCTCTCTATCTTTCTGGTGAGCACACGCACCCTATAGCAAAAATCTCTCCAAAAAATGAATAAATAAATAAAAATAAACCACCAGGTCTGGAACTTGAACTACGGTTGACTATGTAGGAGTCCAGCGACTTAACCATTACACCATCTGCTGGTCCCAATTTTTGAGGTTTTTTTTGGCTTGCCTTGTCTTCTTCTGTGTTTAGACTACCAACTCTCCCTCCAACCAAATAGAGTACACCCCACTCTTTTCTTCCTAGTAGTTATTAGAAAACTTTTTCTGATTCTGACATTCCCCAAGATTTAGGATATAACAAGAGAGATGCTTTCATACTATCTGTTTGGAGGATGAATTTTTTCAGTCCTTTGAAAAAGCAAAGCTACTTGGCAGTAAATGTTAAGGTTTAAAAATGTATCTAACCTCTGACAGAGTAATTCCTCCTTGGAAACTATCCCCAAGAAAATATTCAAGAATTTGGAGATACACACACACACACCCCAATATACATATACGTGTGTGTGTGTGTGTGTGTGTGTATGATGGTTAAAAGATCCTGAAAAACAATATATAACCCACATTCTTAAGGTATGCCACGCATTATGTGTTTGACTCACCAGCTCTCCCTTTCAATTTTTTTTTTTTTTTAGAAAGATTTTTGCTATAGGGTGTGTGTGCTCATCAGAGAGACATAGAGACAGAAAGCGAGAAATCACCCCCCAGGGGAGATGGTCACGCCGCAATCCCTTCTCCTCTATTCTCCTCTTGGGATCTTGGGCATACACGCACACACACATACCTAGCATAAGTTTTAAGTTGCCGGGTCCAGGGCTAGAACCGTGGTCAGCTATGTGGGAGTCCAGCGACGTAATCCATCATGCCATCTACTGGTCCCCCTCTCTTCAATGATCTCTGTCTTGAGAGCCCAACCTTTTTAAGATACTGGCTGTGCTCCACTACTCTCTGGTTTGGGGATGAGCTTAATCGATGCTGTCTTGATGGAAAATGAGAGAAGGGTAGAAGAGGAAGTAGGTAGTCAGTTTCTCTGAGCTCTCCCTGTAGATGACTTGGGTCAGGTGACCTGCTCCACACAACCCAGTCTCCCTAAGGTTTAGTAATGTACCCATCTTTTGCCATTTGCAACCTAAGGATAGTGATACATTCTCAATGTTTCCAACTCAGGTTCTACTGCATGTTCACAAATAGTCCCTTTCTTTACAACTTCCCAAACTGCCCAAGTGAGTATGCCTTCTGTATTAATGTTCAAAATATAGTAGAATCAAGGAACATATTTAAGAATACTGAGCAACAAACCCATGACAGAATGAGAGGACTTTAAAAAGTTTGTGAGGGGAACCAGCAGTTAGCGTAATGGCTATGTCACTGGACTCCCACGTAGTCGACCACGGTTTGCGTCCCGGACCCGGTGGCTTAAAACTCACGCCGGGTGCATGTGCATGTGTGCCCAAGATCCTGAGAGGAGAATGGAGGAGAAGGGATCGTGGCTGACCATCCCCCCTGGGTGGTGATTTCTCGCTTTCTGTCTCTGTCTCTCTCTGCTTGTCTGGCGAGCGCACGCGCCCTATAGCGAAAATCTCTCAAAAAAAAAAAAAGTTTGTGAGGAGCCAAAAGGTAGCATAGGGGTTAAGGTGCTGGACTCCCATATGGCCAATTGTGGTTTGAGTCCCCAATCATGGGACTTGAAACTCATGTAGGGCACATGTCTGTGCATGCCCAAAATCCTCAGAGGAGAATGAATGAGAAACTATTGTGGTGTGGCCATTCTCCCTGTGGAGTGATTTCTCATTTCCCTCTCACTGTCCCTCTGGTGAAAGTATGCACCCTATAGCTAAAACCTTTAAAAAAAAATGTTTGTGAAAAATGGGATTAAAGTACATGTTCGATCTGACACAAAAATGTATAAAATATTTATGAAATACACAAATAGATTTTTTCATACTACACATTTTCTAGGAACTTCTAGAAGACACTTCATATATAATATAGAATGACATTCATGAAGAATGCACATCTTATAACCATTTTATTGAGACAGAGAGAGAGAAAGAGAGTAAAGGAGACAGACTCCCCTGAAAGGGTTCTCACACCATTGCCCTGACCTCAGTGTCAGCCAGCTAGGATCACAAGCACAGGTACACATCTGGTGTTCACAGGGAAACCTCAGGACACAAACTCAGGACCTTTCCACATGGCCTCAGCATCACACAGCTAGCTGAAGAATTCATATTAACAACAAAAGGTGACAAATTGAATATGAACACAGTTACATAAAAACAAAGTAAGTAAACTTGATTATTAAAATGCAATACACTTTTGGGACTAGCAGTGGCATAATGGTTACATCTCTGGACTCCCATGTAGTCGACCCTGGTTTGAGTCCTGGACCCAGTGGCTCAAAACTCATGCCAGGCATGTGTGCGCTCACAGGTGTGTGTGTGTGTGTGTGAGTGTGTGTGTGTGTGTGTGTGTGTGTGTGTGTTTCTAAAATCCTGAGAGGAGAATGGAGGGAAAGGGGTTGCAGTGTGGTCATTCCCCCAAGGGGTGATTTCTCACTTTCTGTCTCTCTGTCTTCTGTCTCTCTGTCTTTCACTATCTCTCCAGTAGGCAGACGTACCCTATTACAAAAATCTCTTTAAAAAAATGCAATACTTTTTTTATTATTATTATTTTTGGAGAGGTTTTTGATATAGGGCGTGTGCGCTCGCCAGACAGACAGAGAGACAGAGAGACAGAAAGCGAGAAATCACCCCCCACCCCCCAAGGAGGATGGCCACGCAGCAATCCCTTCTCCTCCGTTCTCCTCTCGGGATCTTGGGCACGCACGCACACACCCGCGCCCGGCGTGAGTTTTAAGCCACCAGGTCCAGGACGCGAACCACGGTCGACTACATGGGAGTCCAGCGACATAGCCATAATGCTAACTGCTGGTCCCTGCAATACATTTTGAAAATTTTCTATAATGAAAATGTTTAATGGGGCCAGACCCATACAGTGGTTAAATGCAGTGAATCAGAAGCCAGATTCTACACGGCTGATCACAGTTGGAATCCGGGCCCCTTGACTTGAATGCAAGCATGCCCAGGGTCATGACAGGATGGAGAAATGGAAGAGAAAGAATTACAGCATGACCACACCCCATAGGGGATTTTCTCTCTTTTACTCTGGCAAGTGCACATGCCTTCTGCCTATTAAAGAAAACAAACAAATGAGAAGTTGAGAAGTGTTAGGTTTTAAACTAAAGGACCTTTTTTAATTACTTAAAAGGCATTGTAGATTATGCCCAGAAGAATCTGAAAAGACTTTGTAGAAGTGGCATTAGAGACCATTCTTGACAACCAGGTAGGACTGAGAATAAAGCCTTTGAAAAGGCAAGTGAAAATGCTTGCAGAGAACCAGGATTCTGTTCTGTAGATCATCTGGTAGATGGAGTTGGGAAGGAGTAGGGGAATTTCATAGAAAAGGGTAATGGAAATGCAATTTGGAGCCCAAATGTCCAAGTTGATGCTAGAGGCCTCTTTCATGGCCTGGGAAAGAGGTTTGTGGAATTGCATGAAATGAAACGTAGATGAGTTTAAGAGGATAACAGGATTAGACTTGTGTTTCAGAAGGAAACATCTCAGCATTGCAGAGAAGGAATGACTGGGAGTTCCTGAGAAGGATGACCAAGTGTGACCTAAGGGGTTTTACTAAGAAATAAAGGCGGCAAAGAGGAAAGAAAAGATTTCACTTCTCTAAGGTGAGATTAAGATAATGTGTAAACTAATGGAAGACAGGGGTTATCCAGTATGCATCTGTAAAAGGAAACAATAACAGCCAGAGCGCACTTAAAAATTACTCATCTTCTCTACTACTTTAGCTGGCAAAAGGGTTCAAATGACCAAAAATGTTTCCACTTTGTGTCGCAACTGTGCGTCATGCTGAAATGCACATCTTTTTAAATAAACTTCTTATACAGTAGTCCTGCATCTTTAGAGTATTAACTTCCCAGCATCAGAATAGTGTTTCAAACATTTTGAAGGTTTTACCATGTTACCAAATGATTGCAAGAAATGCAGGCCGACTTGCAATTTCACCATAAAAGAGTACCTATTTCATTTTCATTTTCTTTTTATTTCTTTTTTTTTTTTTTTTGGAGAGGTTTTTGCTATAGGGCACATGCACTCGCCAGAAAGACAGAAAGAGACAGAGAAGACGCACCCGCCAGCGCGGGGGGGGGGGGGGGGGGATGGCCACGCTGCAATCCCTTCCCCTCCATTCTCCTCTCAGGATCTTGGGCATGCGTGCACATGCGCCAGGCGTGAGTTTAAGCCACCGGGTTGGGGACTGAAACCGTGGTTGGCTATATGGGAGTCTAGCGACATAGCCATTACGCTAACTGCTGGTCCCAAGAGTACCTATTTCAATCCGCTGTTCCAAATATTAGGTGACATCATTTCAAAAATTCCTTGAGTAGTTGATGGGTAAATACGGCATCTCGTTTTTTAAATCAGCATTTTTTCGATAACTGGTGACGATGAACTTTTCCCAGGTGTTCAAACATGTGTATTCCCTATCCTCTTTACCCATTTGTCTATTGTATATTCAGTGTTTTCTTATCTACTTGTATGAACATATGCTATAATACCCATTGTACTTTTTTCAGCAATATTTCTAAATAACTAAAGTTTAGGGGAAAAAAATCATCAAAGTTGTTTATTTGTTCTTTTGAAAATGAATAAATTATTTTTCTATTTATAAAGAACTTTTATTACCAACACCAGGGGAACAAAACCGATATAAGACACACAGTCTCAGTTTTATACTTTATACTAAGCCCATTAATCCATTACAAATGTATTCTGGTATAAATTACGTTTCTAGATTAGGTCTTTTTTATAAATAGCTAACAGTGTTCCTGACACCATTGATTAAATTATTCCCTTTCCATTGATTTTTGAACCATGCCTTATATTATATTAAACTATTGTTGATATTAGGGTCTATTTCTGAACTATCCTATGTGCCAATTTACTGAGTCATAATTTTTTTTATTATTGCATATTATTTCCAAATCAGATAACATCTTAGAAAAAAGGGATTAGGTTTTATTTATGCTTATATTTTCCATAGGCCTTATCACTTTATACATAGTAAATGTTCAATAAATATTTACATACTCAGTAAATGAATGCTTAAATTGAATAGCCTGTGTCTAATTTGCAAGGAATTTCCTCAGCATGTTAAAAGGTCACATTCTTCAAGGTGGAACATGAAGTAATTTTGAAACTGGAGAAGAGGGCTAAGAATGGCAGAATTCCAAGTATAAAAATTCCATGTGAATTTGATTAGAATAATTTAAATATTGTAGTGACTTCATTCTCCAGAGGCTATGTGATCATGAGAAAATGCTGAGAGAGAATTTTAGTCGTGGGCTCGCGGAGTCATTGAAGCTCCGAAAGACCCTGGCTGTGTAGTGATGTGCAAATCAGTCCACACACCACCGTGGCTCAGCAACTGAACCATATCAATGAGGAAATGTCTTTCTATTGTCTGCTCATACCTCCGCTTGGGAAAACCCTCAGTGGGTCCTTAACACTGGTATACAATTTGAATACTGAGCAATAAAGCATTAATGGTTCATGCTTATTACATATTCAGTTATCTTCCTAATGACATATAAGTTTAAAGATGTTAAACTTCTAAATAACATGCAGTATTATCATGTGTCTGACATGTAAGAAGAAAGTGAAGTTTTCATATAGTTGTAAATCAAACTGTGTAAGGATGACTTCAGACTGAAAGGATTGCAGAACGACTTTGTTTGATTAAGGAGACATAAAACTAGACTGTCATAAAGAATGTAGGATTACAAGGCATCTATATAAAGACATGCTCTGTACATCTATTAATGTGGGTAAAGCATTATATAGTTACCAGAAAAGGAAAGTTATGTATTCAGCAAAACCGAAGACATTTGAAGTTATTTTTATGACAATATTTAAGTCTCAAAATTAGTATTCATGTCTTTTCAATGCTGTTTACATTGTAAAATTAAAATAATTCTCACTACCATTGCAAAAACACTTAGGATAATATATGACAAATTGTAACATGTTTCATTCATGATCTCCTTTTTGATTTTCACAATAATTTGGGGGAGTAATATGTGTGTGTGTGTGTGTGTGTGTGTGTGTGTGTGTGT
>NW_006159915.1:2439489-2446990 GCF_000334495.1 Tupaia belangeri chinensis
CCACGCTGCAATCCCTTCCCCTCCATTCTCCTCTCAGGATCTTGGGCATGCGTGCACATGCGCCAGGCGTGAGTTTAAGCCACCGGGTTGGGGACTGAAACCGTGGTTGGCTATATGGGAGTCTAGCGACATAGCCATTACGCTAACTGCTGGTCCCAAGAGTACCTATTTCAATCCGCTGTTCCAAATATTAGGTGACATCATTTCAAAAATTCCTTGAGTAGTTGATGGGTAAATACGGCATCTCGTTTTTTAAATCAGCATTTTTTCGATAACTGGTGACGATGAACTTTTCCCAGGTGTTCAAACATGTGTATTCCCTATCCTCTTTACCCATTTGTCTATTGTATATTCAGTGTTTTCTTATCTACTTGTATGAACATATGCTATAATACCCATTGTACTTTTTTCAGCAATATTTCTAAATAACTAAAGTTTAGGGGAAAAAAATCATCAAAGTTGTTTATTTGTTCTTTTGAAAATGAATAAATTATTTTTCTATTTATAAAGAACTTTTATTACCAACACCAGGGGAACAAAACCGATATAAGACACACACACAGTCTCAGTTTTATACTAAGCCCATTAATCCATTACAAATGTATTCTGGTATAAATTACGTTTCTAGATTAGGTCTTTTTTATAAATAGCTAACAGTGTTCCTGACACCATTGATTAAATTATTCCCTTTCCATTGATTTTTGAACCATGCCTTATATTATATTAAACTATTGTTGATATTAGGGTCTATTTCTGAACTATCCTATGTGCCAATTTACTGAGTCATAATTTTTTTTATTATTGCATATTATTTCCAAATCAGATAACATCTTAGAAAAAAGGGATTAGGTTTTATTTATGCTTATATTTTCCATAGGCCTTATCACTTTATACATAGTAAATGTTCAATAAATATTTACATACTCAGTAAATGAATGCTTAAATTGAATAGCCTGTGTCTAATTTGCAAGGAATTTCCTCAGCATGTTAAAAGGTCACATTCTTCAAGGTGGAACATGAAGTAATTTTGAAACTGGAGAAGAGGGCTAAGAATGGCAGAATTCCAAGTATAAAAATTCCATGTGAATTTGATTAGAATAATTTAAATATTGTAGTGACTTCATTCTCCAGAGGCTATGTGATCATGAGAAAATGCTGAGAGAGAATTTTAGTCGTGGGCTCGCGGAGTCATTGAAGCTCCGAAAGACCCTGGCTGTGTAGTGATGTGCAAATCAGTCCACACACCACCGTGGCTCAGCAACTGAACCATATCAATGAGGAAATGTCTTTCTATTGTCTGCTCATACCTCCGCTTGGGAAAACCCTCAGTGGGTCCTTAACACTGGTATACAATTTGAATACTGAGCAATAAAGCATTAATGGTTCATGCTTATTACATATTCAGTTATCTTCCTAATGACATATAAGTTTAAAGATGTTAAACTTCTAAATAACATGCAGTATTATCATGTGTCTGACATGTAAGAAGAAAGTGAAGTTTTCATATAGTTGTAAATCAAACTGTGTAAGGATGACTTCAGACTGAAAGGATTGCAGAACGACTTTGTTTGATTAAGGAGACATAAAACTAGACTGTCATAAAGAATGTAGGATTACAAGGCATCTATATAAAGACATGCTCTGTACATCTATTAATGTGGGTAAAGCATTATATAGTTACCAGAAAAGGAAAGTTATGTATTCAGCAAAACCGAAGACATTTGAAGTTATTTTTATGACAATATTTAAGTCTCAAAATTAGTATTCATGTCTTTTCAATGCTGTTTACATTGTAAAATTAAAATAATTCTCACTACCATTGCAAAAACACTTAGGATAATATATGACAAATTGTAACATGTTTCATTCATGATCTCCTTTTTGATTTTCACAATAATTTGGGGGAGTAATATGTGTGTGTGTGTGTGTGTGTGTGTGTGTGTGTGTGTTTTATAGACTTTATTTTTAGGGCTTTTTAAAAATAATTATTTAATTTTATGTATTATTATTCAGTTTGACAAGAAGTGAGACAGAGGGAGAAAGCAAGCCACCAGGTCTGGGATTCGAACCTTAGCCAACCACGTGGGAGTCCAGTACCCTAACCATCACTCCACCTGCTGGCCCCTCAGACTAGTTTTAAGTTCACAGCAAAAATGAGGGTAGAGAAAGTTCGTATATATTCCTGTCCCCACATAAATACAGCCTCCCCCACTATCAACATTCCACAATAGAGTGGTACATTTGTTACAGTTGATGAACCTTACCCACCATTATCCCCAAAAGTCTACAGTTTACAGTAAGTTCAGTCTTGATGTACATTTTATGGGTTGTTTTGTGTTTCATTTTTTTATTGCCAGAGGGCAAACATGTTTACCAAGAGAAAGAGAAAGAATGAGAAAGAGAAAGAGAAAAGGAAAGAGAGAGAAAGCATTCCCCAGTGGGGCCTGGTCACCTCCGAATCCTTTTTCCTCCGTTTTACCATCTTATCAGGATTTGGGGTGCACATACATACTCCCAGCATTTTTGTCAAGCCACTCGGACAAAGATTTGAACTGAGTTGACTACGTGGGATTTGGCTCTCCATGCATAGCCCTTAACCACTGCACTGTGGGGCCAGCCCCATTCTACAGGTTTTGACAAATGCATAATGACACGTGTCCATCATAACAGCATCATGCAGAAGAGAGTAACTCCCTACACTTTCTCATTAGTCTCCCCCTCCCCAGCCTCAGGCAACCATTGATCTTTTTTCTCTCACTATACCTTTGTCTTCTTCAGAATGTCACATAGATAAAATTATATAGTATGTATTCTTTCTTCGACTGACTTCTAACTCTTAACAACATGTGTTTTAGCTTCCTACATGTCTTTTCATGGCTTGATAGTTCATTTCTTTTAAATACTGAATATATTCCATTGTCTGGATGTACCACAATTTATTTATGAATCCACCTATTGTTTTTCGTATTCATTAGAATCCATGTGTGCACACTTGACGGAATGGCGGGGGGTGGGGGGGAAGGAGAGAAAGAGAGAGAGGGAGACACACTCTCTCCAAGGTCTGGTCATGCCATGACCCCCTTCCTCCAGTCCTCCAGCTTACTGGGTCCTGGCCACTCATTTAATGTGTCAGGGAACCTCAAGCCAATCAGGCTAGGGATTTGAACCGTCGTCACCACATAGCTTCCAGCTCTGTAGCTCAAGCTGTACCACCACAGCGAGGCCGCCACTCACCTTCCTCTTTAATAGGCTGTTTTCAATGTTGGACAATTAAGAATAAAGCTGTTATAAACATTTCTATGCAGATTTCTGTATAGACATAGTTTTCAGCTCCTTTGAACAAAAATCAAGGAGTGTAACTAGTTGGAACATTTGGTTTTGTAACTCCTGAACTATCTTCCAAAGTGGCTGTATCATTATGAGTAGAGACCTGCAGTGAATGAGCAAATTCCTCTTTTAATGTGAATGATAGTTCCTGTTATTCCACAACATTATCAGCATTTGGTGGTGTCAGTGTTTTAGATTCAGGTCATTCTAATAGGAGTACAGTGGCATCTCATTTTAATTTGCAATTTTAATAGTTTTTTTTAAATTATCTCTGCATGAATAAACTATGGGACTGAGAAATTAAATAACTTATCCATTATTGTACAGCTACTAAATAGCAGATTCAAACCTCAGTGTATCAAAAGTTCTGAAAATGAGATATTCCCAGCTAGGATTCTGAATCTGGAGCAAGTGATCCAATTGAAAAGGATGAGTAGAGCTTATTCTTGTGAATTAGGTAACTGCTGCTACTGTTGACGTAGCTCTTGTTTTCTGGTCTTATTCAATGCTGGCCTTACAGCCTCCTTCTGTTTCTGTGCACTCCCAATTTCCTCCCAATAATTTCCCTTTTTAGTTACAACGGCCACAATATGACTCTATTACTCGAAACCAGAAGTCATCACTGATATGAAGTGGTTGAGAAGAACCAGAGCTCTGATTCATGCCTGCTCAGTAATTCCCTTGAAAAAGTGAGGTGAGTCTCTCTGCTAGTGTGGGCCTCAGTTTCCACACCTGTAAAACGGGACTAGCTCTGCCGTATTCTTCATAGAAAATCATTCTATGAGATGTTGCCTAAATAAACGGTTCTTCCTTTAGAGAATCCAAATCCATGTTGGCCAATTTGAGTTTCTGCAAATTCCTCTACTAAAGAATTTAATTTTATTTTAACCCAGCATTCCCTAAGCTTAATCACAGAAGCCTTGTTTCAGAAAACATTAACATCTCATGGACTCAATCATCCATAGAGTATCTTAGCAAGAGATATTAAATCCAGCAGTTCATTTTTCTTTGAATTTGCATCTGATACTGGACCTTGTCAACAAACACTGCAAGGCCACTTAGGAGTCTCTGTATCAACCCATGATAGTAAGAAGTTCTTAAACTTTAGTGTATGCAAGAACCACTTGAGGCGCTTGTTATCATTCACGTGACTGGGTACCATGCAAGATCAACTAATTCAAAATCTCCGGGCACAGAGACAAAGCCTTAGAGCTCAAATTTACTATATTGATGATTATGCTGTAGGCAGTCTTCAGTTCGCTGTATGAGAAACACTATCTTATATAAGATATTAGTGAAACGTCTCTTCTAGTAGTTTATGTTCTTTACCATTAGACGTCATAGTCACTTCAACAGATTCCACTGGTTAGATCACTCATCGTCGTCTGTAGATGAGAGCTGTAGAGGAAGCAAACTCACAGAGCGCTTGTAGATATCCACTCAAAACTTATGAATAGCTCTGAGTTCAACTTCAGGAAAGCGTAAAAATAAATAGAAAATATGGCTTTCCTGCAACTTGGAGGTCAATCATTTGGGCAAATTTTAGTTAGAATATGAAATACTCAGTGAAAAGTTCAATCTCTCAAATGTCCCTCCTTCTCCTGCTATCCACCTAGAGCTTATTCATTCTCACTATGAACTGAATTAGTGAAAAATCAAGGTTAGAGGAGGAGGAAAGAAGCTTAAGTCATCTAATTTTATGACTTATTAGCAACTCAAAGAATCTGATGATAGGAAGGCTGGAATGAAAAACTAAGATGGTATTTTTAGACTTTCTGTGAATTTCATTTGTTCTCATTACCACAACACATGAAAAATTAGCTGTCAGAAAATCCAAACCAAGACAGGAGAACATAATAGAAAACCAGGAATTAATCAAGTCATCATATTCTGGAACTCTTTATATATATATATTTCTAGAGGTTTTTCACTATAGGGCACATGTGCTCGCCAGACAGACAGAGAGAGACATAGAGACAGAAAGCGAGAAATCACCCCCCAGGGGGGATGGCCACGCCACAATCCCTTCTCCTCCATTCTCCTCTCGGGATCTTGGGCACGCACGCACACGCGCCCAGTGTGAGTTTTAAGCCACCAGGTCCAGGACACGAACCACGGTCAACTACGTGGGAGTCCAGCGACATAGCCATTATGCTAACTGCTGGTTCCCCCAGGGTAATATGTTGAAGACAACAATGTTGCATTTCTTCACAATATGCTACCTATTTTTACAGAAAAATAAAGGAGTTAAGGTGATCAGTAAAATTGATTGAGAATAGCTACATTTTTGTTCCTGTGCCACTACCTGTAGATGATTCACGGATTTCAGGAGATTTTTTTTTTTTATCTTTATAGCCCAAAATGTACAGAGAACTTGTTTGTAAATAACTTACAGGGACAGCTGTCTCACATGTAAGATATTTTGTCTTATTTTAATTTGATAATCAGAGTTACAACTTCCTTACAACTAAGAAGTGGTGAGAAATGGATGATGTTGTGCTTATTCTTCAGTAAGTCTATAAAACTGGCATTTTGACACACAGTAGGTGGTCTGACAAGTGATGACGTGTTTTTCTGTTTTTCTACACAAAAATGCGTCAGGACTTTTCTGACGACTCAATATTTGCATGAGCTTCCAGTAACACAAGGTAGAATCGTGGTTTTCTAAAGGACTTCAAAATTTCCTGAAAAAGATTTCTGAGCTTCATTTTATTTGTTCTGCTACACAGTTGTTTCGACTTAGCATATAGACTATCTCCACATCTAGAAATACATAGTTACAAAAATGAGTGCATACCTACCTCATTGGTTTCATAAAGTTAATTCCATTCTCATTTACATGCATGCGTTTTACCTAAGACTTTAACTGGCACTTAAAAGCCAACATCGAGTTAGATTTTTAAAATATGTCATGAAACTCTAGTGTGATAGTCACTTTACAGTATGGAGTGGACAGACTTACACACACACATCCTTAGGGGTGTTAGGGATTTAATTTTTTTCTTCATTGAAGTTCCTTAGGTCTGTCATATAATCTCTGGAAAACACACATGCTGCCTGACTGAAGAGTCACTAATTAGATCCTGAATATGGTGCTTTTGTGTTCAAATTTTCAAGTATTCATCTCCATCCCAACTATTTTTCAAGCTGTTAATTTTTTTGAAAACCAGAGGGTGCATGCCCTTGCCAGAGAGAGACAGAGAGAGAGAGAGAGAGAGGGAGAAAGAACCTCCCAGTAGGGTGTGGTCACCATGCAGTCCCTTTTTCATTTCTTAACGGAGTCTGGATTTGGGGCAAGCACAGGGACAACTAGAACTGGGATTCGAAGGCAGTTGGTCAGCCATGTAGGATCCAGCTCCCTGAACTACTAGGCCACAAGGCTGTCCCAGACCCTTACTTTAAGGCCAAAATCAAAGCCATAGCTATTCAAACCTGAAATTAAAGAATAAAAATTAAACATGCAATTGAGCTTGATTTAATTCTATTTACTTAGAGTACACTGCCTGAAACAGAACTGTATTTACAAGTATTAGTTAAGGCTTGGATCACCCCTGCAGTCGCTCAGAAGGAACTGTTTTGTAGATACAGAGCACTTTTAACTTTCCAGCTGGGTTCCTGCTTTGCTTAGCTAATTCCATGTGCCCCAATGTGCGGTCCACACCTGAAATGGGGCGAGTTTTTGATGTGGCTTATTAACCAGGTACTTTCCACTCACTCAGTTAACAATTAGAAAACAGAAAGAAAGAAATGGAGTGAGCGAGCCTCCTACTTGTTTTTTTATCTCCAAATAAGGGGACGGAAATTCTTACACAAATAAGGAGGGAAACTCCGCATACTTCACCTTGACCTGGCTGAGCTGGCATGCCTGTAGAGGCGGATGCTCTCTTAAAGAGGTCGGGTTGAAAAATGAAATGTCAGTCTTCAGCACCCGGGACCGCTACTGCCCCTAGAGGGAAAAGTTCGCCGTATCCCTTCCTCAAAGTGCAACTAGTGCCTTGCTTCCTATAGGAGAGGGACCGGGTTGCCCGCATCGGGTTAGCCTGGTAGTGACAGGACCCGAAAAGGTGCGCTGCTTCCCGGGACAGTTGACCAGCGTAACAATCGCTCCCCGCTTGCATCTGAACTTCTGAGCTGTTGACAGAAATCCCCTCCCACCGCTTAGCTTCTCTTTCCC
>NW_006159915.1:2447268-2467329 GCF_000334495.1 Tupaia belangeri chinensis
CTTTGCTGCCGTCTGTAACTTCTTTGTTCCGTTTACTGAGAAGGTGACGCGTAAGGTCAAAAGATCCACTGAAACTAGCACAAGCCCAGAGCCAGCAGCAGACTCTCTGAGCAGGCCCGTCCCGCTCTGCTCGGAGGCTCAGAGTGGAGAAGTAAGGGAGAGAACGCTCATCCAGTAACGGGAACGGCCCCTGCCGACTAGCCCAAGTCTGCAAGGGCTGGGGCAGAGGGTTCCCAAGTCTGCAAAGCAAAGCGGGGAGTGCGCACCCCCACCGCCGAGCGGAGGGCGTTGGGGGCGGGGAAGGCCCCGGGACTCCACTTTGCATGCAGCAGCTTCGGAGCAGTGAGTATCTCCGAACAAAGGATCGCGCAGCGCGGGGAGGGGGAGAGATCGAGTTTGCCCCCAGCTGCCACTCGTGCGGAGTGAGTCTCCCACTGCACCCGTCAGGCGAGCTTCGGGGTGCGAGGACTCGGGGGGAGGAGGGCAAAGGGAATGCGCCGTGCAACTTCTACGGTGCGGCTACGCATCGGGAGTTCTTGTGAACGATGGGAATGGCAACTATCAGAGCCAAGGGAGGGGAAAAAAAAAAAAGAGCTGGAGTGAGCAAAACAAAGAGCGAGTGTGGGCCGCGGTGACTTCATGCCTCACCAATGTCCCGCCCACGCTACTCCGAGCGGTTGCTGCTGCTGTTCCGCGGCGCCCCCGCCGCGCCTGCCGGCCGCCGGGGCTAGGTGCTCACTAGCTTGGGGGCGGTTTCCTAGCAACCCGAGGCCTGGAGCGCGCCTACCTACGCGCCGTCGGAAGCCCCCGCGGGCCGGGCCGGACCACCCCTCTCCCGCCCATCGCCGGCCTCGCCTCCCTCTCCTCCTTGCCGGGTGCACCCCAGAGCGCATCAGCTGCCCGGGCTCCGAGCCGCGGACGCCTGAGCCGCGCACTGGGGCCAAAAGAGCCAAGGCACAGGCCCCTGTGCGCCAGGTCGGCTCCTGCTCTCTGGCGGTGCCTCCTCTCCCCACCAGGCAGGGGGCGGCGATGCCGAGCTCGGTGCCTGCCGGCTTCGGCCGGCGCTTCGAGGGCGCGCTCTGAGCCGCCTCCCCCGGCTGCTGGCATCCCGAGCGTCCTCCCTCGCCAACCGGGACTCGGCCGCCTCGTCTTTGCTCGCTGCTCTACAAATGAGGCTGCAAGGCTGCAACTAAGCGGAGCCGGCCTCCCTGCCCACCTGTGGAAGAAGCTCGCCCGACTGAGGCGGCCCCGACGGCATCCCCTCCGGCCTCGCCCGCGTCCCCTCCCACAGTGGCAGCATCACCCAGTGAATGTACATTAGGGTGGTTTCCCCCCCTCGCCTCGGGCTTTGTTTGAGTTTGATTGTGTTTGGCTCTTCGCTAAGCTGATTTATGCAGCAGAAGCCCCACCGGCTGGACAGAAACAAAAGCTCTTTTCTTTGTCCCGAGCGGGCTGCGGGCCCTGGGCCGTCTAAGGAGGTGCTTCTCAAGGACACAGCAGGGACGGCCGTGCGGAGCTGCGAGGGCCGCGGGGGCCCTGAGATGCCGAGCGGCGCCCGGGCCCGCGTACCTGCACCGCTTGCTCCGAGGCGCGAGGTCCGCCTGCCGGGCCTGGGGAAAACGTCCTAGTGACACTCGGCCCGCGGGCCGGGAGGTGCGCCCGGGAGGCGCGAGCGCGCGTCCGGAAAGCAGCCAAGCGGCGGGCGCGGGGCGGGCTGCTTTGCATTATGTGCGGCTCGGCCCTGGCTTTTTTAACCGCTGCATTTGTTTGCCTGCAAAAGTGCCGGCGAGGTCCTGGCTTGTTCCTCCGGGCAGCCTGGGTGTGTTCACTTGTTCCTGGACTGGGCCAAACTGGTAAGTTTCTTGCTCTGTTTTGTTTTCTTCTTTTCCCCGAAGGTCTTCGACTGGCAAGAAGAACTGCCTGGCCAGAGCATCCCGTCCAGGTAAGTGGCGGATGTCAGCCTCTGCCTCTGAGAATTTCAGATAGGCATGGGTGGCGTCCATCGCATGCGGCCTCAGGGAGGCCAGGTGTCAAGCATTTCCGCCCAGAAGTGACAGCAATAACGAATTATGGGAGACACTGTGTTGTTCCCGAGTACCGGGGAAGCTGTAATAGAATGCAAGTGTGGAGGGAAGGGGGTTGTACTTACAGAAGTCAATTTAGGAGTTCTAGTACATCTTCGAGGGCATGATCTGTAAAGAATGTGCTTCCCATTTTTCTGGCATTTGGATACACTAACTATTGTTTGCATTTGGCTCAAGGCTGAGGATAAATTAGTTATAATGGGAGTGAGTGTTCCATTTCTGGGTCCATGAAAGAAGGATGAAAAAGACTGCAACATACAAGTGTCTTCTGTGGTAGTGCTGCTCCGAATAAATTAAAAACACTTGAGGAACACTGGTGCTTTAAGTCACCGTCCTTTTGGCTTAAATACACACACACACACACAAGAGGGAAAGAAACTTTCTTAGCAAATTGTACCTTGCTGAAATCAATCTGACGCTGAGAAACAGAGGGAATCCTGGAACAGCTTTCAGCGCAGGCCAGCCACTGAGGTCAAAGTTACCTTGGTTCAAAGAGGTTATCTCTTTATAAACTTTCTTGTCCTCATTTGTAAAATGGGAATAATACCTGCCCTCCTTAAGTTACTAAGGGAAGTTTAGGTCAAATAGGTGAGAAAGTGTTTTGAGACTTTTGATTTATGCAATCAAAATCAAATGTAAGGCAGTAGCACTGGAATTTTTGCAAACCATAAAACAAAATAAGTGAGAGTAATTAATCATTTAGGGTAAATTCTTACTGGTTTTCAATATATATCGAACATTTATTTTTGCCAATGCAGTGAGTTTTTTGTTTGTTTGTTTGTTTGTTTGTTTGTTTTTCTCTGATCAGAGTCCTTAAATTCTGCTAGAACCTTACTTTGACTCTCTGGCTCAGGAAGAGTGTAATTAATCATTGTAATTGTTTTGTGGACTAAAATTTATTCTTACCCTTTGAATTGATGTACCAGATTTTTACCTGAAGCTAATCATAACAATGTATAATCTTATAAATTAGGATTCACAATGGAACCGTCCAGCTAACTTCACTTAACTGCTGCAGATGTAGTTGCCTAATATTAGTTTCATGATTTACCCAGTTATCAGAAATGGGAACAATTAGAGTAAACTTTTATCTCGTGGTTATTTTTGACTTATTAGTTTTGAAATAAGCGAAACTTAAGGCAAAGGAAAAAGTAACATTCATTATCAATTATCTCTCAAATAGAGCATGCATTTATTGTAGCAGATTTTCCACCCAGTGTAATTCCATTCTGTTTCAATAAGTAACAAAGTGTTTCCTCTATTATAATTGGTAGAAACACCCGCCCACACTAATAAAACTTGTGTCAACAGAGTATATTTTATTCTTAATACATAGGCAAAGGAAAGAGTCCTGCTTGCCTCTAGAATTCGCTACCAGTAATAATTTTCCTATGTATTGTTCTTGTAAAGATTAGTCAACCTCTTGGGTAATAGCATTATATTTTCACATAAATCAAACTGAGTTGAAGTGAATATTATGAACGGGCCCCCTCGCACCTGCAGACCTAGAAAGCCAATGCCTATCTGGAATCAGAACAAGGCAGCTTTTTCCTAGTTTCTGTCAATATACAAAGGTTTCTGATGTATACTGATTTGCATGGCAGTTAAAAACATGCAGAAAATTTAAATTATAGCCAGTGCAACTCAGATAATTAGAGATCAGCATAAAACTGTTGTATTTTCATGATTTAGCTACAAGTCCCAAATTATATGTCTTCACAGTGCAAATTAGATGCTTAAAGCAGAATAGAAACTTAGGTATCAGTTACAAAGGAAATCTTGTTCCCTTGCTCAGTAGTTTACACCAGGGAAATGTGGAGGGCAATAAAACCAGACAAAAGAGACCGTAAGCTGCAAAAGAACCACCTAACTGGGTTTCATTTTTGAAGTAGAATTTATATGTCTCAAATACATAGTGCTCTTTTAATAACAAATACTCTGTGGGTAGAGTGGATGTAATTAATCAAATTCAAATATTTCTGATCTAGAATAAAGCTATTGCAGTTTGTTTTTCAACTTCCCCTGGTAGAAACTACCAACAATTAGAGAAACCATAACACTATAAAATGGTTAAGGAATAACTGGAAAACACAAACAATACCCCGTGATAATATTTGAAGAATTAATGTAGCAAAATGGTTGTTTTCACCTTAGCTTACTTGAAAAGATGAAGAATCTTTGATAGCTAAATGTTTATATAGCAATAAATCACAATTTCTTTTTTAAAAAGTGGCAACTGTTGCAAAGAAACTTCACCTTGCAATGGTTAATGCCACTATTTGTTACGTAACAATCAATTGGGTTAGCAGCTAGACCTATAGCATTGCTTTCTTTGGAAAGTATTCATAGCTTAAGTGTAAAATTCCTATGCTTACCTAAAGTGATGAGATATTTAAGAGAACCAAGCCTCTGCTAAGAAAATACAGTCATTCAAACTTCCCATAATAAGCATCCAAAATAATTCTATCTTAAAACAACCGAGACATTTTCTTATCAATTAAAAGTCATCTAGGCTGGCCTAGCCTGTGAAAGCTAAGTAGTTGATAGGATCTGAAAACTACCACAAAGATTCCTGTGCTCCCAAATTGCTCCTCCCATTACCAAATATCTGGAAATTTATCACTTACTGGCCTCTTTTGGGTTAAGCACGGTATCAACCCTAAGTTCCTTTTAAAGTTTAACTTTGTATTATGGACATTTTCAAACACATACAGAAATAGAATTATACAGGAATCACATCTGTCACCAAGCTTCCTCCACCATCAACTCAAAACCAACTTCTTTCATCTCCTCTCCAACCTCCACCCAGTTTATCCCCTTTTCCCAACTAAATTATTATGAAGTAAATTTCTATTATTTTTATCTTCAAAGATTTCAATAAATCAAAATACTACTAGAGGAGAAATAGTTTCTCATCAATCCCAAAGCCTCAATTTTTTTAGCTGAAACTCTGGGCCACAAGTATGTTCACAGTCTTAAAAAGGAGGAATTGTAGAAGAGAGGAGGGAAGGAAAGACAAAAACATAGTTTCAAACATTTTCTTTTCAAGGTTCTATTATGGTTCCATGAAAAATATTTTTCTTTAAAAAGCATGCATATGTAACAGCTTTTTGGTATGCATGTATACGAAGAAGAAAAAAATAGCATGAATAAATTTACTTCCCTAGATACACATTAATTGCTTTATCCCAACGGAATCACCGTAGGTATACCTTAGGAAAGCTTTAATTTGCGGGATTCCACATCCCCCCTTACATAATCAGGTTTTTCCCTCTCCACTGCATCCAACATGGCAATACTCATATATGCTGCAATTTCTCCCATCTTTATTTCTCACTCTTCTTTTGCCAGAAGTCATTGAAAGCGTTGTCCATACTTGTCTCCTCTTCCCTTCGCCTCCTCTTCAAATCCATTGTGGCCAGACTTCACAGCCTGTGCCAGTCCACCCCATTAAGGTGAGAGCAACTTCCCCTTTGCTAAGTTGATGACCAGTTCTTGGTCCTCACCTTGCTCGATCATCTGTCAGTGAACTGAACCGTTGACCCTGTCCTCCCTAGAAATATTTCCTTGAGCTTCTTGAACTGTCCGTCTCTTGGTTTAGGCTTATTCTCCACTTCTGATGTTTCTTTCTCATCTCCTAGACTTCAAATGTAGCAGCAGCCCAGGAGTCAGTCTTTGGAATTTCTCTCTTGAAATATGCTGAGTCAAGTGGGCTGATCCAGTGTTGGGTCTTAAATACCGTTTCCAGGCTGATGTCTCTCAGATGTTCATCTCCAGTTCTGACCTCTTCACTGATCTCCAGAGTACAGCAAACTGCCTATTCAACATCTCCACTCTGTGACTAACAGCAAAATTAGCCTGCCTGTGTTTGAAACCAAACTCCCAATTTTCTCCCCATGCTTGCTCCTGTCATCCTTCATCATGCCAGTAAACTGCCAGTCAGCCTCCCAGTATTTCAGGCCAGCACTTGGATGGCACCCTCGACTTCTCGCTCTCTCACATCTGCATTCCGTGCACCACCTTCACTGCCATCACCACATTTTGCTCAACCTTTTGAAATCCCACTTAATCATGTCCCTGCTCCCACTGCAGCCAGACCTGCCTTTCAAAAATGAGCAGATCTTTTCACTCCTCCACTCAGAGCTGTCTGTGACTTTCTGTCTGTGTCAGGGTGAAGGCAAAGCCTCTACATGGCCTTGAAGAGCCTACCCCTGGTGACTCTGGCCTTACTGCCTTAAGGGCTTCCTCTTTCACACTTGGTTCTGGACACTGCAATCTGGAACTTGTGCTCTGCCTGGAATGCTCTGCCCTGAGGGGTATTGCTGACTCTTCCCTTGTTTCCTCCAAATTCTATTCAGATATCACCTCATCAGAGAGGGCTTCTCTGTCCTCTCTCTATCAACACCTTCTAGCCACGGTGCCTTTTTCTTTGGAGTCCTTCCTGTCCTCTGAGATAGGGCGCATTTATTTGTTTATTACTCCTCACTCTTTCTCCCAGTCCTGAAGCTAAAATATAGCCCAGGAGAGAAAACACTTTGTTCTCCTTTTTAGAAAAATATCCATCATGTAAGAAGTACATGATATACATTTGTGAAAAGAATGAAAGAATGAATACATTTCTTTTCAATTTTGTCGCAGATTAAGTACCTTTTCATTCTAAGATAATGCTTATTTACTTTCTCTTAGTTTTTCTTTGCAACAGATGAACGGAAGGATCAAGTTGTTATATCGTATTAGAAAATAACAGAATCTTCTTTCAGAAAAAAGAATTCTACATTTTGTGTAAGCACACATCCATAAGATTTACTTCACAGTCCTAATTTTGCTGTAATTATTCTTTTGCCTATTTATATTTCAAAAAATTTAAATTACTTCTATAATTTCTTTTTTTGGAGAATTAGGATTATGAAAAAACTACAGGATATTTTTCCAGTGATAGAATCATATATAGAACTCTAAAGTCAGAGAACTGATGAGATAGAAAATTTTAAAATCATTTTACTAGCTGATAGTTCTTATATTTTTAACTTTTAAAGGTATTATAGTATTTTAGGACCAGCAGATGGTGTAATGGTAACATTGTTGAACTCCCATGCAGTCGACTACAGAGCGAGTCCCAGACCTGGTGGCTTAAATCTCACTCCAGGCACACGTGGGTGTGTGCCCATGATCCTGAGAGAGTGCGGGAGAAGGGATTGTGGCATGGCCATCCTCCCTGGAGGGTGATTTCTCATCTTCTGTCTCTCTGGAGAGTACAAAAATCTCTCTTTCTTTTTTTTTAAAAAAAGAAAGCTAATATATTATTTAGTCCGAAATATATTATGTCTGCCAACCTAATTATGCATTGATTAGACTGAAGAAAAAAAACCAGTTAATAGTAAAATAAATTAACAGAAGTCAGGGGATATAGCTCAAAAAAGAAGGGAAAAATTTTGAGTAAGATTTCATAAAATGAACAAGATAAAAGTAATAATCCATTTTCATTCCAGTTTGATTTTTTATGAGATCTGAGAAATATTATCATGACATAGCAACACTTTGCAGCTTTTCCATTTTCCTATATTGTTTTGAATGAAACTTCCTTGCAGAAAGATAAACTATTTCAGACCATCTGATCTTTGTTACTTAACAGTTAAAAGCTTTTTCTGCCTGCACTGATTAAATATAATGTACCCAGGTAGAAATAATTTGGTCTTAAATATCCCAGTCTGCCCTCCAACCATCTCCTTCCAAGGCCATTTTAATTGATAACTAGGGTGGATATCAGAAGATAATGCTTTGATCCAAGGTTCTTCCAGCTTTTATAAATAGAGCCTGACCCTACACGGAGACCATGTGGCTTTCTTGAAAAGTATTAATAAACTATTTGTCCTTGATGTAGTCTTTTTTCTCTTGTTTGCACTTACTAAGCAAAGGTGCTCATAGCATCCTCTTTGAAATTGCCTGTTATACAGTGTCCATAGGTCATTAAAATGATTATCTTTTTGTTAGATTGACAAGTCTCTTAAATGAGTAACTGATATAAAAACTGATAAACTTGACTCCCACTTTGACAAATGGATACAAGGAAATAGCCATTTTATATGTTCATTGAATAACTAACAACCAGGGACCAGCAGTTAGCGTAATGGCTATGTTGCTGGACTCCCACGTAGTCGACTGCAGTTCGAGTCCCGGACCCGGTGGCTTAAAACTCACACTGGGCGCGTGTGCGTGTGTGCCCAAGATCCCGAGAGGAGAATGGAGGAGAAGGGATTGCGGCATGACCATCCCCCCTGGGGGGGGTGATTTCTTGCTTTCTGTCTCTCTGTCTCTCTCTGTCTGGCTGGCGAATGCAAAAACTTCTCAAAAAAAAAAAAAAAAGAATAACTAACAACCACATAACCAATCTTGTACTGTATTTGCTTAACCCTTCTTGGTCCTTAAAACTCTAGTTCCTACTGCAGCCCAGGTCCATACATTTAAAAGGGTTTTTTGTCAGCGTAGGCTTTTTCTACCTTCTCCAACTTATATGAAATCTATTCTGAAAACTATGTATTGATTATAAAATAAAATAATCTATAGAAAAGACATTTGATGCTAATTCATTTGTATTTTATTCAATTAATCAAGCACTGAGCTTTTTATGTAGGCAACTTAACTGTTAATCTCCAAAGATACAACTTTTCTAATTGTATCCTAAAGATAGTACGTAAGTATGGCTTCTCTATGTAATGGAAAGAAAGCAGAACGCTCAAGTGATTTAGCAAACACTTGGGCAGCTCTCATTCTGTGTCACGAACGGCTCTAAATAATTTACTGCACTAATTTAATCTTCTTTATAACATTGTGAGAGAGGTAGAATTATAATCCTGCATTTAGAAATGAGGAAACTGAAGCACAGAGTAAAAAGGTAACTTGCCTTTGTCACCTACTAATAAGTAGAAGAGATGGCATTTGAACTCTATCATGTGTCCTCATGGTTTCTTTTTTCCTTCTTTCTTCTTTTAGTTTGTTTGTTTGCCATCGGATATGTACACTCACCAGAGAGAGAGAGACAGAGAGAAATAGAGAGAAAGTGAGAAATCACCCTAGGAGGGTACAGCCATGCTGCAAGTCCTTCTCCTCCATTCCCCTCTCTAAATAATTTACTGCACTAATTTAATCTTCTTTATAACATTGTGAGAGAGGTAGAATTATAATCCTGCATTTAGAAATGAGGAAACTGAAGCACAGAGTAAAAAGGTAACTTGCCTTTGTCACCTACTAATAAGTAGAAGAGATGGCATTTGAACTCTATCATGTGTCCTCATGGTTTCTTTTTTCCTTCTTTCTTCTTTTAGTTTGTTTGTTTGCCATCGGATATGTACACTCACCAGAGAGAGAGAGACAGAGAGAAATAGAGAGAAAGTGAGAAATCACCCTAGGAGGGTACAGCCATGCTGCAAGTCCTTCTCCTCCATTCCCCTCTCAGGACTTTGGGCACACATGCACACATACTGGTGGCCTCCTAATTTCTTCAAGCAATTCTTGGATGTTATACATCCAGTGTGATCGTCCATAACAGAGGACCTTGCCATACACACACTACCTGGTGATTTCCTGAATGCACCCAGTAATGTAGGTCATCATAGGAGCCTTGTTGCCCATACAGAGCAAACACAGAAGGAAGGCTACAGATTCGTGAATCACAGAGAGCACACTCCCATTGAAGCCCCAGACCCTCCCAGCTCTCCTTAAGTATGCCTCACTGTTGGATGTTTTCCCACAAAGTGAGAAAAGGAAATAAAATCTGTGGCTTTATGGGACTAACCTGGAATAAAACTCTACATACATGTAACACCCTGGATTTCTGGTGTGTCATAGATGCGTATGACTTATGAGAGAGAATGAAGGAGGAAGAGACCGACCAATTAGTAGATGATAACCAGTTCAGCCAAAAGTGTGCAAAGGGACAAAATTATAGGATGGGCAGACTATTGGTCAGGATTAGGCTAACAGCATTCCTCACTGCCTAGAGCAACTCCACTGTAAGTTGAAGTTCTATATCATTGAACATAGTCACATTAGTTTTCTCCATTTTCTCTATTAAGTAGTAGCAGTACTCGTCCTTAGAGCGTGGTATTGACGGTATACGGCAGGCTAAAGGCACGTGCTGGGAGACATCAAGCCTCTCTTCTAAGCACTGGGAATGGAGCAGGGAGCAAACCATGTTTCTAGTCTCACAAGCGTACACTCTAAGCGAGGACAAATACATGTATGTATGCGAATATATTTTGTGTGTATATATTGTGTTGGAAAAGTCACGATGCATTTTTCTGTTTTTTTTTTTTCCTTTTTTTTTTTTTTTTTGGAGAGGTTTTCACTATAGGGCGCGTGTGCTCGCCAGACAGACAGACAGAGAGACAGAGAAACAGAAAGCAAGAAATCACCCCCCAGGGGGCATGGTCATGCCGCAATCCCTTCTCCATTCTCCTCTCAGGATCTTGGGCACACATGCACACGCACCTGGCATGAGTTTTAAGCCAACGGGTCTGGGACGCGAACCGCTGTTGACCACGTGGGAGTCCAGCAACATAGCCATTACGCTAACTGCTGGTTCCCTCTGTTTTTCTATACAAAAATGTGTTGATACTTTTCCAACAACCCAATACATAAACACACATACACATACACACACACACACACACACACACACACACACACCCATTAAGGGACTTCAAAAGTTTGTGGAGAAACAGAATTTAAAAGTATGTGTTTAATTTGATGCAAAACATTTTGAAATCCACACATGGTTCTTTCATAATACCATTTTTCATAAACTCTTTATTCACCCTCCTCGTAGATAGATAGATAAATAGATATAAAAAGAAAATAGGAGCCAGCAGATGGCATGGTAGTTAAGGTGCTGGATTCCCATATGATTGACAGCAGTTTGAGGTCCAGACATGGAAGTTTAAAATTCATGCCAGCCACATATGTGTGCATACCCCAAAATCCCAGGAGGAGCATGGAGAAAGGACTGTGGCATGGCCATCCTCCCTGCGGGATGATTTCTCACCTTCCCTGTCACTGTTTCTCTTTGCCTCTCTGGTGAGAGCGTATGCCCTAAGATATATATATATTCATATATTCATATATATATATATGAATAGTATATATTCATATACTATTCCAATAAGGTGAAAGTAAACTTCTTAAATCTTTTAATTTTATGGTCTACTAAAAAAATTTCATAATCTTTCCTATAGTTTAGCTTCTCTTGAAAAGAGGGAGAAATTAAATGTTAGGATTTTCAAGTAACAGAAAATGATTTTCCTCTTTCTATTAAGGATAATTAAATTCCCAGAGTTAGATTGAGAAGAGTTGTAATTCAGTAAAAGGGTGACAAGACAATAAATAAAGTGATGCTACGTAAGATGACTGAACAAAAGCAGGAGGTTCTTAACATGTTTCTATTTTATTTTATTTTTTTTTAGTTTTGGTATAGGGCACGTGTATTCTCCAGAGAAAGAGAGATAGGGAGATAGAGAGAGAGAGAGAGAGAGAGAGAGAGAAATCATTCCCCAGAGGGGATGGTCACACCACAACCCCCTCTCCTCCATGCTCTTAGAATTTTGGGCATGTACTCACATATGCCCTGCTTTCGAGCCACTGGATCCAGGACTTAAAGCCCGCAGTCAGCCATCTGGGGTCCTGTCACCCAAACATCCATACCACCTGCTGGTGCAATATATTTCATCGCAGTAGTTGTTTTGTTTTGTTTTTCCTGCAATGGTTTTTCGAGTCCATCTCTTCCTTTCAATATCATGCCACCAAAGTCAAGAAAGCCTATGTTACCCTTCATTAAATGGGCTGTCCAGGTTGTCTCCATCTTTTCCAATCTTTGTCCCCAACTCCCTCTCTACTCCCTCTTCCTTTCCTCAGCTCCCCGTTACCTTCAGGCTCCACTGCATGGCAGGCACCTTCTTCTTAGAGCATCTCATGCCTAACCTCTGGGCCTTCATTTATGTCCTGTCTCCATTATCTGCCTGTGGCCTTGCTGAGGGGAGAAATGGTACCTGTTGTTTTCCTCTCTCAGTACCTGACACACAGTAGATTCTAATAGGCTTTTTGAGAAAGTGATCCCATGAATGATGTGAGGACAATCGTCAGAGGTTTAAACTTAGGGAGCTAAGCAAATAAGCCCTAATCAGTTCTAATCCTCACTAGAATTTGAACGGAGAGAAATAAAGTGTTCTTTTAAAAGTGGGTTACACCATAAAAGACATTTATTTGTGCTTTCTCAGTCCACTCCAGAAAACATTCTCTTGAGGCCAATGTTTAGTAAGAACCAAAAGTAGAGACTTAATATTCTTTATTTATTTTTTCCTTTTAATCAGCCTGAACTTATCCTTTTAGCAGAGTTCCACTCCTGAGATAATGCATTAATCTATTCATGAAGGCAGAGCCCTCGTGACCTAATCACTTCTTAAAGTTTCCATCTTCCAATACTATTGGCAATTAAATTTCAAATGCATTTTGGCAGGGACACTCAAACCATAGCAACTTCTGACTATACATTCTTTCTCTGACCCTTGGAAGTACATGTATATCTCTTTTTTTTTTTTTTTTTTTTTTTTTTTGAGAGGTTTTTGTTATAGGGTGCATGTGCTCACCAGAAATACAGAGAGACAGAAAGCGAGAAATAACCCCCCCAGGGGGGATTGGCCATGCCACAATCCCTTCTCCTCCATTCTTCTCTCGGGATCTTGGGCACGCATGCACACGTGCCAGCGTAAATTTAAGCCACCAGGTCTGGGACTCGAACCATGGTCGACTACACAGGCGTCCAGCAACATAGCTATTATGCTCTCTTCTGGTCCTGACATGTACATCTTTTATAAAGTCCCTTGTTGGTTTTTTACAACCCATGAATTAATTTCTCAGTAATCTGGGAACTGTCTCTTTGTTTTTTTTATTGTTATCATTATTTATTATTATTATTTATACATTCGATTGCTATACATTATTTAGATTATAAAGAAATTTCACCCAACATGATATACACCACACACCAGGCGAGTTGAGAATACTATACACGACATCATCCACAGGCAACAAACCATATTTGTGTCCCACAGATGTCTCCCTTCTCCATTTTTCCCCAAATTTCCCTTCCTGTACTCCTCTCCCTCCCACTCTCCTTCCTTTGTCCCCAGTGCGCATACCAATTTTCAATGCGTTTATGTCCTCCAGTCTTTCAGTCTCTGCCATAGAGTGCAGACAGTTGGTATATGTTAAGTGGAGACATACAATGTCTCTGTTTCATGGCCTGACTTGACAGATAAGGGACTGGTAACCAAAATAATCTTATTTCTTAAAAATATGCATTGCTTTCAAAATTTCTGTAACAATTATTATTTTCATTATTGATAATTAAGTATGAAAATTAATCTTGGTCCAGCCATGGTGGTACGTGCTACTAAGATGCTGGGCTGTGTAGGCTGGGACCGCATGGGAAACCGAGTTTTAGTGCTAGTCAGTGTAAAGGTCAGGCCCAGTAGTGTGCACCTGTAGCTCCAGTGACACAGTGGGCTAAGGTAGGAGGATCATGACAGAGAAAAAGCCTGTCTAAAAGAAAAGAAAAGAAAAGTAATTTGATATTCTACCCTCTGTATATTTTAAAACTGATTTCTTTCTTTTTTTTTGGAGAGCTTTTTGCTATAGAGTGCGTGCGCTCACCAGACAGAGACAGACAGAGAGACAGAAAATGAGAAATCACCCCCCAGGGGGAATGGCCATGCCGCAATCCCTCCTCCTCCATTCTCATCTTGGGGACGCATGCACACGTGCCCGGCATGAGTTTTAAGCCACCGGGTCCGGGACGCGAACTGCGGTCGACTACGTGGGAGTCCAGCGACATAGCCATTATGCTAACTGCTGGTTCCCAAAACTGATTTCTACTTAGATTATACAAACTGGAATTTGTAGTCATCTTTAACCAAATATTAAGCAAAAATATTAAGACAAACTATTCTAATTCATTTAATCACTCTTCATTCAGACATTCTTAAAGCACTTACAGCTTTGTGACAGGCATTATACTGAGTTTGGGAATTGAATGAATTATAGTAGTTAAAATATGTGGAACATTTTCTGTAGGCCAGGCATACTCTGGGCATTTGGTATGAAAATATATCCTAAATGTTCACAACCCTCTGAGTTGTATAATGTTATTACTCTCATCTTATTAGAAAGCAAACTAATTAAAGAAACATTAAATAACCTCTTAAATATCTGCTAGCTGATAAGTAATAGAGTCAGATTTCAGACCTGGGAGGGTTTGACTCAGCATTCTTAATCACCATTGTAGAGGAAAGAGTCCGTTCTCTGGGTAGGGACTGGCTCTGGCCTTCCTCTGGCCACAGCTCTCTCCTTGGGTAAGCATCCATAGGACATGTCTATGTGGAATCATCTACCCTATTCTAGGTCACCCTCTAAATTCTCTGCCCTTTCAGCCTCTGATTACTCCCAAGGCCTTCTTCCTGTGTGTAAACTATGTCACCAAGTGTCCAAACCCAGGTGAGGGTGGCCAGGGTGACAAAAGCAGGAGAAGTAAACAGAGCATGCGTACGTAGCCCGGAGTGTGCGTGTAGGTAAGGAATAGGCTACTTGCAATGCAGGCTAAATCTGGAAGTGGGAAAGAGGAGAGGCAGATTTTAGGCTGTAGGGACAACATTTTATACATGGCCAAGTTCCCAACTGGAAATCTAAATAGTGGTGGGAACTCTGAATACAGATCTAGCCTTCTAGGTCACTATAAATGTCTGTTTATCAAGATCAGAAGGTAGAATTCATTTTACTTAGTGGTTTCTTAACCTGGTGTGTAGCTCAGTATTCTGCCTTATGATGCTCACGGTCATTTATATTCTTGCTCTTCGTCCTGGCAAAGGTAGGGACAGATTTGTAGAATAGATAAAATATTACTGGGGCAGATGAAAGGCAAGCAATGAAAGTGCCAGGTACCCTTGTGGGAGGAGAATGATCTCACGTCAAGGAGGGGATTTTCTGTTTTTATAACTAAATCCATTTTGGCAAGTTCTGAGATGTGTACAGAATATACCAAGTTCTATACTCTTACAAATAGTGTTATAATGAGGGTTCAATAAATATATATTCTTGACATAATTTTCCTTTCTGTATCACCATATTAATTAAAATATGTAACAGGTAAAGAACATTTTACTGCTGTAAATAAGACAACTATGGTCAAATTATATAACCAACATGTATTTATTACTTAATATCTTTAAGTGAATGACCATGTAGAAAAAGTATTGCCATACTATCCTTGTGGAACAAAAGGACTATTTTTCAATTTAAAATCAATCTAAATGTGACCTTCTTTCTATGTTCACAGTCAGTATATTAGTATAATTTACACATCAAAAAAAAAACTTGCAATGGGAGTCAAAAATGGTTTCCACTGGGGTATTTCTTTATTTATTTTGGAGAGAGAGATGGTTTTATTATAGGGCACGTGTACTCACCAAAGAGACAGAGAGAGACAATGAGACAGAAAACAAGAAATTGAGGGAGGATAACCACACCACCATCTCTTCTCCTCCATTCTCCTCCAAGGATTTTGGGCATGTATGCACACACGCCTAGTGTGAGGTTTAAGCTATGTCCAGGATTTGAACCACAGTTGACTATGTGGGAGTCCAGAGACAATTGTTATGCTATCCGCTGGTCAGTCCACTGAATTTTCTAATTTAAACAGTCCTGCTTTTCAACAAAAGTGCTGGGATCAATTGTTGCTAAAAAACAAAACAAAACAAACAAAAAAAAAACCACTACTAATATGAATCAGATATATAGAAATTATCTCCCTGAGTGGTTTAAAAAGATCACCAACTAAAATCAGTTTAGAAAATAAGAACAAAATAGCCAAATTAAAATTATATTATTTGGTGATAGCAGTCATTGGATATATACTCTTAAGATGAGTTTTTAAAACTTCTTTTGAGTGATGTTATTCAAAGTACTAAATGCTCATATTTTAAAACAGCACATAAGATCTTAAAAAGTGGCTGATCTTACCCTAAGCCAGCCATCGTGACCACACTGGGTAGAGGGATGGGTTACTGCTCTTTGCCAGGTGTTCTTGTGGTTGTTTTCTTTTAATTGACAAGTACTGTTACTTTTGTCAAAGACACAGACCCTTGCCGTTCCAGGTCAATATAGTGCAGTTTGATTATTCGAGAGGATTGCCAAAAGAGCACAGTCTCTAAAGAGTACAGAGTACGTAAAGCAGAGCAGCCGTCAAGGAAATAGTTCAAGCCAAAGCCCATGGGAGAAACTGAGTTTGGAAGTGGAGAGAAGAACTGATAATGACAGCAGGAGGATGGAAGACTAGAAACATTTCAGCTCTGAAGAGTTATGCCAAATATGTCTTACTAGGCATGTGGGATGTGCAGTGGATTTTAGCCAGGAATGTTTTGATGTTTTACATAGTTTCGGACTCAGCTTCGTTTGGGGACATGAAGCCACGGTCAGAAGAACTGCAGTGCCACATGTACATGTTCCAAGGTCCCTTCCTTGGAACTCAGTCACACCCCTTTCCCCAAGTACAAGCATTTTCTCTGATTTCAGTGGGGACCATGAATTTAATGGCATACTTTCATAGTAACTGTTGCAGTACGCACTTAGCGTAAAGAAAGGGGCTGGGTGGAAACTTCTTCCTTACAGATAGTAAATGTAAAGGAGCTTAGTATATTCTGAGGTCACACAAAGAAAATAATTAGAAGGAAAAATTAGAATTCTTCTGGGACTGGGCTGACAGAGGTTTCTAAGTTAGAGAATGCCTTTCCCAGTTGTCTGTTGGAGCAGAGCTGACAGCCAGACTGGTGATGCCTAGTCATGGAAGGTATTCACTGACTGCAGCAGAACAGAGAACGCAGGAAAGTTTTGGAGTGGCCAGGCACAGCTGTAGAACTGGCTGTTCCAGTTTCTACAAAGAAGTCATTGTAGCAGGTCTACATTGTTGGCAGAAAAATGTCCTTGCTGGGCTCTGTTAGTACAAGCCATACCTCCCAAGGTATCACTCCATTGTCTTTTTGTGCATTCAGTTTGGGTTTTATGGTGAATTGAAAACAAGTGGATCATAATTTGCAAAAGAGAACTCTCTAGAAATAATAGATAGTTCAAAAAGATTTGTCTGGAAGCTGGTGACAATGAAACAAACAAAAAAAGGCAACGAAGCACACTCAAGAAGGGACTCACCGTTTCAGGCACAACACTGAGTTTTGGTTTAAAAAGTCCCTTTCTTTGTGTGTTTCAATCACAACCAGCTAAACCACAGCCCAGAAAGTAAGGGGTAAAAAGTATATACAACCACAGTGTCTGATCTGTGAGGTTGGTAGTAGAAATAGGAGGCTAAAATGCTTTTAGGACTAGTCCTTAGTTCAGAAGATGCAGCGCGTTTAATGCTTGGTGAAGAATCGAAGGCCACACAGGGCTTTCTGATTTGTGATGGGTCCATGATGGAGTGGAAGAAGGGGAAAGGGCTCTGGGCATGTGCCTGTGGACCACTGAAGGCAGCATCGTGCAGTGGGAGAAGGGAACCCTGGGTTCTCTGCTCAGATGTACATGTTGCCAATACCCATGCCCATGACTGACCCTTGGCTCCTTGGAGGTCAGCACAGCCTTGATGCCAGAGCTGACTGCTCTCTGAGAAGCGGGACACCAGCTAGATAATCTGGGGACAGACTGTTGGGACAGAGACTGACTTACGGGCTTTAAAAAAAGAAATCTGACATTAGGACTTTTTCAACAAACTCTATGCCATACCCAGAGATATATTTGGCAAAAGGTTTTCCAATCATTTATTTTTTTAAACTGTGTGCAAAGATGAAGTGGAGTGGCAATCTGGGTGCTTTAGGTTGTGCAACAGGCAAGGAATCCATGGTCATAGTTACACATGCCACATGTGAGCACACAGAAGCCCAGGAAACAGAGTTCAGAGTATCATTATCCTAGGGCAGACCTTCCCAACCAGGCCAGAGAGTAAACTGAACTATATCTGCATACTCAGCGGATCTGCAGTGCAGGTCTCACAGAGTGCACGGGCATCCTGTAGCCTCAGTCACAGTCAGGGAATAGCTTCCGTACAGCACATTCAAATACGATTTGATTGCAAGTGGCATGGTGGTTAAAGGCGCTGGACTCCCACATGGCCGACCACGGTTCAAGTCTCAGACCTGGTGGCTTGCTTTCTGACTTCCTCTCTCTCTCTCTGTCTCTCTCTGATCAAACTGGAAAATAATAATGATAATAATAATAAATAAAGTTAAAATAAAATAATTTAAAAAAAGATTTGATTGCAACTTTAAAAGGCAGCTGGGGGTCTTAGCTGAAGTGTCAGGGTTGAACCTAAAAGTGACAGGGAAGTGTTGGAAGACAAAAGAGATCTGAGGTCCAAGGGGAAGCCACGTAGCAATCAGAGGGATTGTTAGATATTGAGGGATGGTTTTAGTTCTTTGAACATGTTGCTGCTGTTTCATCAGTTTCATTTGTTTATTTCCTGAGTGGTGGGCAGGCCCTGTCAATAAGGCTTCATGTCCTGACCCCCTTCCCAAACTCTGCAGCCAGCCTAAACCATGGCCCAGCATGTATAGGCAGGCCCAGGACAAAAACCCAGAGCAAAGCTTCCCACTCAGTCTCCAGACTGCATGGCAACCCCCCTGCTGCCTGCGCCACGGAGGCCGGGCCTGCTTCATCAGTTTTTACTCATCTAGTTGGATGGGTTGATTCTCAGTTGCAACCTAATGGCACTATGTGATTCTTAGCACACCGCATATGTTTGAGAGCCAGACGGGATAGAGATGCAGTTAAGCAATACAAGGGCCCAGGAAAGTCCTCACAGACATTTTTTCCAACCCTGCCTGATCCTTCTTCAGGTGGCATCCTCCTGCTATCTGCTGCCACAGCACCCTGCCTCTTCCTTTTATGGCACACTTAAGGTTCTGTCTTATGTCCATTCTTGCTGTTACTCTTCAAGTTTACACAGGCAGGTGCCCTATCCCTAAAACTGCACAATGCCATGACTTATAACAGGTATTAAATAATTACCAAAAAAAAAATCATGGATTGGGAGAACCAGCCGATGAAATAATGGTTATGTCACTGGACTCCCACATAGCCAAGCATGGTTCAAGTCCCAAATCTGGAGGCTTAAACACATGCCAGGCTTGTGTGTGTGTGTGTGTGTGTGTGTGTGTGTGTGTCTATGTGTGTGCCCAAAATCCTGAAAAAAGAATGGAGAAGGGATTGAGACGTGGCCATCCCCCTAGGGGGTGATTCTTGTTTTCTGCCTCTCTGTCTCTCCAGTGAGCAAATGCATCCTATGACAAAAATATCTCTCTTAAAAAAAAAAAAAATCATGGGGAACCAGCAGTTAGCGTAATGGCTATGTTGCTGGACTCCCATGTAGTCAAGCGCAGTTCACATCCCGGACCTGGTGGCTTAAAACTCACGCCGGGCGCGTGTGCGTGCATGCCCAAGATTCCCAGAGGAGAATCGAGAGGAGAATGGAGGAGAAGGGATTGCGGCGTGGCCATCCCCTCTAGGGGGTGATTTCTCACTTTCTGTCTGTATGTCTCTTTCTGTCTGTCTGGTGAATGTACATGCCCTACAGTGAAAACCTCTAAAAAAAAAAATCATGGATGGCTAACTGTCATACAAATCCTTACAACTTCAAAATACCTTAAGAGTGGAATTTTCTGCTGTCTACTCCTATAATAATGCTCCTCTGTGACTTTATCTTGATCATGCTCTTCGTGCTAATCAAGCAGTTTTTAACAGTATTAACAGAGCTGCTCAAAAGAAGCTCTAAAGCCCTGCTTATCTAGAGTGCATATGAAGGTTGGTATTTTAATTAAACTCCCTGGTCATTTATATTCTCATTCTTTCCTTTTGAAAATCCTTCTTTTTTTTTTTTTTTTTTTTTTAGAGC
>NW_006159915.1:2467346-2489392 GCF_000334495.1 Tupaia belangeri chinensis
TTTGAGAGGCTTTTGCTATAGGGCACGTGCGCTCGCCAGACAGACAGAGACAGAGAGATAGAAAGCAAGAAATCACCCCTCCCCCGGGGAGGTGGCCACACTGCAATCCCTTCTCCTCCATTCTCTTCTCGGGATCTTGGGTGCACATGCACATGCGCCCAGCGTGAGTTTAAACCACCGGGTTTGGGTCTCGAACTGTGATCAACTACATGGGAGTCCAGCAACACAGCCAGGAGGCCAATTACTGGTCCCTTAAAAATATTGTAAATATGTGAATACACTGTCCTGCCTTGGTAAGTAACTCATTAAAACTTTTTTTTTTTGAGATTTGAGGAAAGCTTCACAGTTATCATTCAGTGAGATTTGCAAAACCTCAGAAAAGGAAAAAAAAAAAAGAGCGATAGTTTAGAGAAGTCCTGAAGGTAGTGAGTAAGCCTTATAGTTACCTGGAGAGAGATGAGAGAATATCAAGGCCTCAAAGGAACAATGACTGAATCAAGATACTGCTTACATACCTTCTCAGTGCAACTGGCATTTTATTTGTTGCTGTGCAACTCTCACAGGGAACAGTGAGATGAATGTCATAGAGATGTGATAGCTGACCCTGAGGAATTGTGTGCTCGTGGGACAGACAATAGGCAAAATAAAGGAACAGAATACACAGCACGCTAGACAATGCTGTGTGCCTAGCACCTGCTAAAGAGAAAAACAAACCCAGAAGGGGAGTAATAGGATGCTGAAGGAGGAGGTACAATTTCAAATAGGGTGATTAGAGATGGTCTCACTGAAAAGGTCTCAATAAACCAGGTCCCTAGGATTCAGGGAGGGAAATTAGAACAGGATAGGGCCAGTGGGTGGTAGTTAAGGTGCTGTATTCCCACATGGCCGACTGTGGTTCAAGTCCCAGACCTGGCAGCTTGCTTTCTTACTCCCCTCCCCCCACTTCTCTCTGGTCAAATATAAAATAATAATAATAATAAATAAGTAAAATTTAAATGAATAATTTAAAAAAATAAAAGGATAGTATTGGCCTCTATAATATATCATTTTAAAGGAAGATATTTAAAGGAGGGTAGAACACATGAGGGAATTTTAACAAGTTAAGGAAAAATGGAAATAAAATACAAGTTTATACTGGTACAAATTTTTTTAAATTCATACATAGTTTAACAATGTGCATTTCCAATAACTTTTGAAACCTCTCATGCCTTTTGCTGGAAGGTGATAAGAACCATGGAAGTAAGTAAAGTGGGGGTGGGGAGAGTTGGAGATGCCATGTAAGGTGAATGAGGTGGCCTAGGCCTCATGAAAAGGTGAGCCAGTCATGCTGAGCAGCACTACTGAATGCTCTGCGATGCTGAGGCTATGGGGAAGACGAGCATTTGCTTCTTGGGTTGATCAGTACACACCAGGTGCAGGTACCTGTGCCCTTGATCCTGACTGACTAGGAAGGCTGGAAACACTGTGGTCCAATGTGAGACCCTGTTGAGGGTGCTTGTCTTCCTCTCTCTCTCTCCCTCTCTCTGTCTCATGACAGAAATCTTACAACAAGGAAAACAAAGAAAAGTAATGTTTTAGTCCAGTCTTGAAGGTAGTGAATTAGCTTTGCATATAGCTGGTGGAGGGTAGAGAGATGAGGCGATGTGAAACAATGCGAGAGGATCAAAGGACTGGAGGTGGCAGATTGTTGGTATCTGGATCCCAGAAGACATGAACCATCAATAGATTGAAAGATAGGAGTTGTAGATCAGAGAGGGTGATTTATGAAACACATGTAAGTGTTGCAGTTACTGGTAATTCAAGTCCTAAAACTATGACCATGAAAGAGAGTCACAAAATCAGGGTCGAGGAAAAAATAGAGAAAAGAACACAGAATTGATGTGTATGTGTGTGCAAAGATGATGTGTGTGTACACTGAAATTGTCAAGAACGGAAATAAGAGTAGTGTTGAAGAAAGTGACAGTAAGCAAGCAGTCAACAATTTCTAGAAATGACTCAGCCCGGGGTTGGTAAATGTTGGTTACTGCCTGCAGCAATTCACCTTGAGTTACAAGTGTCAAAGTGGGGGTGGGGGGTGGGGAGTAAGGGATGAAGGAGAAAGAGTGTTGGGAAGGTGGGACTAAGAACTAAGGAAGACACCTATGTTCCTCCAAGGATGTGAGGCTGTGAGGGAAACATCAGCCATTACTTATGACGTCTGCAGGGAAAGCTCAGTCCTTAGGGGAAAGCCAGGGTTCTCTTAAAGCAGAGTGCTAAGGGACACATTCAGAGAAGAGATGAAGACACCGTCAGTTCTGGAAAAGGGCCATGAATTTCAGAGGGGATGGGGGATGGGTTTCTGGAGTTGTAAAGGAGTGGGAGATGGGAAGAAAAGAGAGGTCGTGCACAGTCTAATAAGGATTAGAATGTGAGGGAGAAATGAAGGTAAATCTGGGAGTCTTGGGCATCTTGTCGGGACTGTTGTAAATAGAGATAAGTGATACTAGTATTTAGGAACTCATGGTAAATAGCGGTGAAGATATTGTAAGTGGTGAGGGAGAAAGGAAGGTTCTGGAGCTTACTCTTGATTATTACTGAAGAAAGGTAAGAGGTGTGAGAAAGTGTGAGTTAGTTTTGGGTGAGGGGCTCATTCAACCCCATCTCCTGCCAGGAGGAAGATGGACTTTATTAGAATGCCATGGATACATGATTCTGTGAAGCACATTGCCCGAGGAGACGTAAGATACATAAAACTGTACCTGAAGATGGTACAAACCAACAGTGTTTTGTCACTGAAGGATTTTAGGGAAGACATTTCGAATGACCTAATACAGCCTTGTCTCTTGATGAATCTGTTTCTTGCATAATATATTTACATAGGTGTAATATGTAAATCACACTCATGTGCATACTATACAACTAACTAAATAAAACATAATAACTAAATAACATACATACAAACTAACTAAAATTCAGGGCAGAATGCACAGATCATAATGCAAATTCAGAAGTGGAGACATCATGTAAACCTGAAGGGAGCTGCAAGGATTCGATGGTGGAGATATCATATAAGTGAGATATGTCTAAACTGGACACCGAAGGACCCGAAGGACTGAGACACAGGAAAATGAACAGGAAAGCTCTGTAGATGGAGAGGGGCATATATATTGACCATGACACAGGGTATTGGGGAGAAGAGAAATAAAAACAGATAAGTTGGGCCAGCAGGTGGCATGGTGGTTAAGGCACTGAACTCCCACATGGCTGACCACAGTCTGAGTGGTGGCTTGACCACTGGTGGCTTGAAACTGATGTCCATGCATGTGCGTGCATACCCAAAATCTCAAGAGGAGAATGGAGGACAGGGGAATGCGGCATGCCCATCACCCCAGGGAGTGATTTCTCACTTTCCCTCTCACTTTCTCTCTCTGGTAAGCACACGCTTGCTGGAGCATATGTGCATGCAAGAGAGAGGAGAAAGAGAGAGAAAAGTACCCTCCATAGGGTTTGGTCCCCTTCCTCCAGTCTTCTACTCATCAGATCTTGGTCACTCACACAAACACCCGTAGTGTTTTAGACCAGTCAGGCTGGGAATTCTACCAACAGTCACCCTACAGCTTCCAGCACTACAGCGTAACATGCTACCAACCACGCCACCAAGGAGGGGTCAAAAATAGGTAGATGTTTTTGGAACCTCATGCTGTGGGTCTGAATGTTTATGTACTTCCAAAATTCATATGCTGAAATCGAACCCTCACAGTGCACTGGTAATAATGGTGGGGACTTTGAGAAGTGACTGGATCATGAAGGCAGAGCCCTTGTGAATCAGATTGGTGCCCTTATAACAGAAGCCCAAGGGAGCTTGTTTGCCCCTTCCCCATGTGAAGATGCAGTGAGAAGGTGCCATATGTAAGAGAGGGACCCTCACCAGATCCCAAATCTGATGGTGCCTTGGTTTTGAACTTACCGTCCTTCAGAACTATGAGCAACAAATTACCTCATCTAAATTATTTTGTTATAGCAGCCTGAATAGACTAAGACACAGAGGGTAGAAACTACCCAAGGTTTTTTCAGATAATTATTATTACTTGATTGTTCCGTGGCATAGTAAAGTCATCATCCTGTATCAGGAAATGATTCTAGAGGCAATGCATATGATGATTTTTTGTTTGTCTGTCAGTTTTTCCAAGGTCATGTGTGCTCACTGGAGAGAGACCTAAGCAAGAAGGCTCTCTGCATGGAGCATCATCACACCCCCCATCCCTTTCCCTCCATTTCCTCCTCCTTTTAGGGGGATTTTGGGTACACACTCACAGGTACCCAGCATGTTTTTCAAGCCACTGGGTCCAGGACTTGAACTGTATAATAAGCCATATGGGATCCAGCCACCTTACCCACCAGACCACAGGCTGGCTTTATATAATGATTTTTAGTATAAATGCTGGTTTGAAGACATTGTGAGAAAGTTGCTCTAATAAAGCAAGTAATAAATTATAAGGGCCTAAACTAGGATGGAATTAATGAGAATTGGAAGAGAGATGAATGCTAATGATAGTGAAGACAAAGCAAAATATCTTGGTGACTGAGAAGTTGCTGGGACTGTGTTAGGAGGAGGGATCAAGATGTTTAAATCACAATAAAGAGGAATATAATGCAATTAATGGAAATAGGTCATTCAAACCAGAAAGAACAGGTTTTATTTTTAGATTTTAATGTTGCAGCAAGAATCTAAAAGAGGTGCCCAATAAATTGTTAAAAATTTCAAACAGAAACGAGGAAAGAGTTTGGGATTGGAGATAATCATTTGGCAGTCATGTTCAAGGAGATAAGACTTAAAGTCTTCTTATTCGTGAAGCCATTAGGTGTGGAGTTTAGAAAGAGAAAATAGACAAAGACATACAAAGAGGAGTAGTTTGAAATAGGGAAAAATCATAATGTATTACTACTAAAGCCAAAGAGCACTGAACATTGCTAAATTATCATTGCTAACTATAAACTAGGAAATTATTGTATGCCTTTGAGAGAGCAATTCACTAGATAGATAGAGGAAACAGTCTTAGCAAAGTGAACACTTCTTTCTCCAAAAAGAGAATCAAGACCATTCTGAGCTGAAAATAAAAGTTATTTCTCTCTTCTTGGTAATACAAAGGTAAAGTAAGGGTCCTACCTGATAAGGGAGGACTTGGTAGAAGTTCTTGGAGATTTGAGAAGAAATATTAAAACACTCAATGTGAAAACATGTAATGGAAAGTCAACAGACTGAATAAAAACAGGTTACGGGACCTAGGTAAAGTGAGAAAGAAAACTGGAGAGGACAAACCCTTAATAGGCCTTAATTGTGCCTATAATATTCTTTCTATATATATATATTCAAGTTCCAGACTATAAAATTAAACTGGACAAATATAATAGCTGAAGAAGTTTAAGGTCATTTAAGTATAAAAGAAGACTAAATATCATGTAAAATACAGTTAGATTCAAATCTTTCTTTTAAATAATTATAATTCAGAATTTCCTTCTGCCTGAGCTCCCAAATAAGATGAATTTCAAAAAATGAATTCATGGGCATAATGGTTAAGGAACTGGATTCCCATGTGGTTGATATCGTTCAAATCCTGGACCTGGTGGCTTGAAACTTACGGCAAGCTTATGTGCATATGTGCCCAAAATCCCAAAAGGAGGATGGAGGAAAAGGAATTTTGGCATAGCCATCTCCCCTGGGGGCTGGGGGAAGAGGGGATTGCTTTCTCACTTTCTGTCTCTCTGGTGAGTACACATGCCCTACAGCAAACATCTCTCAAGAAAAAGTAGTAATTCATGGGCCAGCCCATGGTTTGATAGTTAAGGTGCCTGGATCCCACATAGCCAACTGTGCAGTTAGTCCTGGACCTAGTGGGTTGAAAAACACGCTGGGCATATATGTGGGCATGCCCAAAATCCCCAGAGGAGAATGTAGGATAAAGCGCTGTGGCATGTGGCCATCTCCCTTGGGGGTGGGGAGGCTCTTACTTTCCTCCTCTCTTTGGCAAGTACATCACCTAAGGCAAATTTTCAAAGCAAACATACAAACAAAATATGAATTCAATGCAAGTGCTTAGGATCATCTTTGGCACTGAGAATAGAGGACAGTTTACATTTGAAAATAGAATATAGAGATCGATAGGTGACATTGTGTTTAAGGAGCTGGACTTCCACATGGCTGACTGCAGTTTGAGTCCTGGACCTGGTAGAGTGAAAATCATGTCAGCTATGTGTATATGAATGCCCAAAAACCCTGAGAGGAGACTGGAGGAGAAGGGACTGCAGCATGGCCATCTCCCCTGGGGGGTGATTTCTCACTTTCTCTGTCTCTGTCTCTCTCTGGCAAGCACATATGCCCTAGAACAAAAATCCTTGGGGAAAAAAAAAAAGAGAGAGAATATCAAATATATTATTGGTGTGTAGTACAAACTGTTATAGTATAATTCATGATAATAATAGTATTTATTTCTAAGATATTTAGTCTTACATTGGAATCTCTATACACTCTATTTAATTTTTCATACTGCCGAGAGTTTGCAAAAAATTTCAGATAGAATATAAAAAATTAAGTTATGAATTTGAAAAGACTTTTATCACTACACAACTGAGCTCCAACGATTAGAATTAGCATGAAAATAATTTACCTCAGGACCAGCAGATGGCTTAATGGTTATGTCGCTGGACTCCCATGTATTCCACTGAAATTTGAATCCCAGACTAGGAGCTTAAAACTCACTTTATATGTGCGTGCCCAAAATCCCTCATGCCCTGGGGGTGGTGGTGGTGGTGGTAGTGTGTGATTTCTTGCTTTCTGTTTCTCAGGTAAGAGCACATGCCCTATAACAAAAATCTCCCTTAAAAATAAATAGATGCTAGATGGATAGATAGATAGACAGATAAATAGATAATTTACCTCTTAATCTGAATAGAAGATATGTTAATCAGTCAAACTCTGTAATAATAAGCAACTTATACCAAGCACAAACTGATCTGTGAGTCAAAAGATTTACATAATATTTTATTGGCTTAGTTTCCAAAAATCGTATAATGTAACTTATTTCTAGGTGAAGAAGGAAATACATTTTTTAAAGAATTATTTAACTTTATTATATTTATGCATTCATTTATTTTAATTTGATCAAAGAGAGAGAGAAGCAGAGAGAGAGAGAGGGAAAGTGAGAAAGCAAGCTACCAGGTCCAGGACTTGAACCATGGTCAGCCATGTGGAAGTGTCCAGCACCTTCACCATGCCACCTACTGGTCCCCAGAAATACATTTTTTCACAATGTACTGATTGTCCTTTTTCTACCTTTACCTAGTATTATTTATCTATTTATCTTTACCTAGTATTTATTATCTAATAAATAATACTCCACCTAAGTTAATTTATAGTGCCAATTTAAAATATTTTACTGATATAATTTACATGAATAAACTGTATCAACTTAAAATGTCACTGGACGGATTTTGACAAATGTACAGTCTGTGAAACTACTGCTACAGTCAACACACAGAACTCTTCCACTCCTCAGAAGTTTGCTCATGCCTTTGCTGACAATTTTAAAACAAAACTATATAACCACCCTGCATTATGAAGAATGTTTTATGTCGTGCATAAGGGTTTGGGTAGCCTTTTAAAATACATCTTTCATATTATAAATTATACCCTAAAATAGTACTATCAGCTACCCAAATTGTACATGCTATAAAGCAAATGTTCTCCACCAATCATGTCATTTTAACTCATACTCTACTTTTTAGAATGTTTTCTTAGCTCAGTGGATGAACACGGCACATAAAGAGGGGAAGTATTTTCCCTACCTCATCAGCAAGGAAGCCTTGCTGATGAGGTCCAGGTCAGCATATAGAGTAAGAACAAGAACAAGAAACACAGTATACAGATGTAAATACCAGATGTAGTATGTGTGAAAGAGGAGGGTCTGAGGAAGGACATTTAGAAGAAAAATAGGGAGGCAAAGCATTAATCGCACAAAGAAATGTGGTATTATCTGTTGAAGATATTTTGTAGGATTTTTTTTTTTTTTTGAGAGGTTTTTGCTATAGGGCGCGTGTGCTCGCCAGACAGACAGAGAAAGCCAGAGAGATAGAAAGCGAGAACCCATCCCCCGGGAGGATGGTCCCGCCGCAATCCCTTCTCCTCTGTACTCCTCTTGGGATCTTGGGCATGCAAGCACACGCGCCCGGCGTGGAGTTTTAAGAGGTCCGGGATGCGAACCGCAGTCGACTACGTGGGAGTCCAGCGACATAGCCATTATGCTAACTGCTGGTCCCAGGTATTTTGTAGTTTTATCAACTGTACTAGGGAGAAATGTCCACCTGTTGAAATATCCATTTTGTAAGCCAAATAATAATGTGATTGAATGTTAAAAGAAAATGAAATGAGGAACCAGTAGTTAGCATAATGGCTATGTTGCTGAACTCCCACGTAGTCAACCGCAGTTCGAGGCCCAGATCTGGTGGCTTAAACTCACACCGAGCATGTGTGCATGTGTGCCCAAGATCCCGAGAGGAGAATGGAGGAGAAGGGATTGTGGTGTGGCCATCCCCCTGGGGGGTGATTTCTCGCTTTCTGTCTCTCTGTCTCTCTCTGTGTTTCTGGCGAGCGCACATACCCTATAGCAAAAAACCTTTCCAAAAAAAAAAAAATTAAATGAAAAAAAAAACCCATAAATAAAGAAATAAATAAATGAGGTACAAGTGGAAAAAAAAGAACAATTTCCTTCTTTCCTGTTCCAGATTTGGCTCACAGGGCAAAACTGGGAATTCACAAATGGAAAGAGCAACTGCAAACACCGTTTCATGAGCTTCTGCCTAATTAGCATGCAGGTCAGAGCTGTCCCCTTGCAAAAAGGTTGGGGAAACACAGTTGTCAAAGGAGCAGCTGTCCCCCACTCTGAACAAGTGCCAGCTGATCTGATTCATGCACTCAGTGAGGTGTTCAGGCTGGGGCTTTCATGCGCAAACTCAGAGTTTCCCTGTGCAGAGAAATCAAAGGAATTTTTAAAATGGCACTGAACTATTTAGGGAGGTCTTTGGCACTGAGGGTAGAAAATAATCCTCTTGGGGAGAATCTAACATCCTTATCTTTAGAGTAGGAAAATGAGATTACTCAGCACTGATGATAGGAAACATAATCACAGAATACTTCTACTAAAGGATTACCTTGGGCAACATGGGAATTATTATTGAGTCATGACTTAAGGAATAATAATCCTAACACTAATTAGCAAGAGTTTTTAGTTGTACTTTCAAATAATTATATATATATGTTTCTTGTTTATTTTATCTAGGACAGTATTTTTTTTAAAAAGCTCTGTAGTCAAAACTGGTTTCAAACTTGGTTTCTTCATTTACTTACTAGCTGTGTGAGTTTAGGATGATACTCAGCCTCTCTAACCTTTAGTTTGCCATCTATAGAGTGGGCACAGTAGTGTTTCCTCGTAGGATTTTTATAAAGTTTCAGTGAGATAATGTATATAAAGTGATGGTATAGGGCCAACACAGAGTAATTACTTAATAAGTTCTTATTATTTTTCTTAACTTTAATACTATTGCGTACATGGATTTGATTTTAAAGTGGCAGAGTCAATAGGTATAAATACCTTTGAAACTTTGAAATCTAATTACACGCAAACCAAATTCTAGGTGACCTAAAAATCACTTTGGGTTATTTATTTATTTACTTACTTACTTAGAACTAAATTCCTTCCACTACAGGTTGTGCTTTGCTGCTTTAATCAAGTGACTTCAGTTTTAACAGATACAATGTAGAAAATGCATTCCTCCTACCCTGGGGAGTGTTTTCACCTCCTTAACCATGGCATTTGAAGGTTAGACATAAATAATTATTGGTAGCTTTTTTTTTTTTTGGTGGTGGGGGGTGTTTGTTTGAGAAAGGAAATTTATAACTGCCAAGAGTTGGAGAGGAAAATAGGAAGAGCCCCTGGAACTATTTTACTCGAGTGGTCTAGTGTGTTAGATTGAAAACATTACTTAGAGGACCAGAGTGGGAAACCGGTGAATATTTTGGCCTTTATAAAAAGGGAGTATGCCTAATAAACAGGACAGTTGGAATGTATGGAAAAGTTCCAGTTAAAACAAGACACAAAGCACATGACTAATATTGCTTTTCCAAGTTAGACAAATGCAATTTAACCAGAATTTGCCTCGGAGGGGCCTCTGAAGCCCTCCCTGAATCTTGAGACTTTCATCCTTTATGAAGGTCCAAGTCTGATGTCGGAAAGTTATGCTGAGAGATGCTGTGGTTTTGACCCTCCACGTCCTCCCCACCCAGAGCTTTCTTCCCAAACTGTCTCACAAATTCCAACCAGGTGAGTGTCCACAGACAAACCGGTGTGCTCAGGTAAATGAGCTACTGTAAAATTGAATTTGATTCTTTTCAGAAGCTACGCTTTCTGGACATTGAGTGACCACTTGGCCCCCAAGAGAAACTTCATAGTCTAGGACTATAATGTGGACGGCAAAATGATTTTCAAATCCAAATGGCAAATATTCTTCATGCACTTTTATCTCCTGCCCACATTAAATAATATATGTCAAAATGTACACAGGATATAATCAAAAATCAATCCAACAGCTTTCAATGAGATTTCTCCATTTTACCTATCCTTCCGAACCAGCTTAGGGACTACTTCTGTGTAGAGAGAGTCCTTGCTCATTAACTCATGGCATTCTCCTTTTCTTGTCACATTTCCAGTAACTGCAGCTTGGATTGCCTCGTTTATTGTTTTTATTTCCTGTTCCACACCGCCAAAATACCATGCAGTTAGGGTGACCTTAAGCGTCAGCTTGCCTGAAGAGTTCCAGTTCACCTGCTGCACTGGTGGAATTAACAGTGCCTCTTTTAAGTTAAAAAGTGTCCCAGTGTACAGTATAATTTATAGTCACCCAGTATGTCTTCACACAGAGCTTTTTCAAGCAAAGCTGACTGCAATGTACATAAATGAATCACAATGAAAAATTCTGATATGAGTCCATGTGATCGTACTTCTTGTGACGGCCATTTCAACACAAAGGAGTGTCACCAATGACTTCATGGTGGTTCCTCCTGAAATTTCCGTCCTGAAGTAGAGCTTTGATTCATGCTATCCCGGTCCACTTGAAGCTCTGACTCATGGTGGGATTGCCCCAACAGGACAGAGCAGGCTAACAGTAAGTATAGCGTTGCCCTAACATTCCTTAATCTGCCCAGGATTGAGGACTTTTAGAAAGTTTCAATGAGATAATTATATAAAGTGCTTGGTATAGAGCCGAGCGCACAATGATCATTTAAAATTTTTAATTTTTCCTAATTTTATCCCATTATAAATATCAATTTGCATCACATGAGAAGAAGTTCTGCTCAGTAAGGAATTACTGAACACTAGAGGGTGAGGGATATTTACCAAATTGAAATTCGGTTTACCTCTGAGCACCACGAAAGACAAGTACATGTGATGGCTTTTCATCTGATGATGGTAGCGTTGCAAAGTGCTATTTCAATTCAGTCTCATTTCAGCATCTATTCAGCTCTTTAGAAAGAAACTAGACTCGCTTAACATGAATTAGTATTAACAATATCAGAAGACCAAATGTGAAAACAAAATGGTTTTCCTAGGTACATTTTTATTTTTCACATTTGGAACCAGCAAGATGAACTCATCCAGATGCATATACTAAGTAAACTTAGTTTTATTGCTTCTTGCAATAGATAGCCTTTGGAAATGAAAATGATTAAAACATAGAAGTAGTCAAGAGTTATAAATACCTCAGGATTTAAATTCTAAATAATTCTCAACCTGGAATACATTATTACACCTTGACTGAGTATATACTAGGCTCAGATACTGGGTATATAAAGAAAATATGTTTAAGCACTTTTCCTCCAGAAACTGAGTCTAGCAATCTTACTCTTCCAAAGGAAAACAAACATCTTCAGTGCGCATGGTTTACTTCACATAAAGTTATGTTTCTTTTAAAACATTTACATTCATTCTGTTAAAGTCTTTCTCTTACTAATTTACCTTTCAAAATCAAGTGAAACTGTACTAGGAATTGTGTTTATCTGCTAGCCACAGGGTCTTTAAAATCAGTGGATTAGGTAAAATTTCCTCTCACATCAGATGCAGTTCTGAGAGTAATGCAGAAGAGGTACAATGACTCGAGTTCTGTAAGAATCCTGGACGCCCTTTCCTTTTTTCTTTTTTTTTTTTTTAAGAGAGAAAAAGAGAGGAGTCTTTCTCTTACTAATTTACCTTTCAAAATCAAGTGAAACTGTACTAGGAATTGTGTTTATCTGCTAGCCACAGGGTCTTTAAAATCAGTGGATTAGGTAAAATTTCCTCTCACATCAGATGCAGTTCTGAGAGTAATGCAGAAGAGGTACAATGACTCGAGTTCTGTAAGAATCCTGGACGCCCTTTCCTTTTTTTTTTTTTTTTTTTTTAAGAGAGAAAAAGAGAGGTATTTTTGACAGGTATTTTCGCCACATTCCAATCCTTTTGCCGCAGCCTCCCAGTTAACTAGGACCAAAGGCGCACACCACTGCGCCTGGTCGTTTTAGGGTGGGTGGGAATCCCGGGCCTCCCATGCAGCTGCAGTCATGGTGCCACTGTGCACTTTACTTCTGCTGTCTTCAGCACTGGCTTGCATGAGCCAAGCTCTCCTAAATCTATACATGTCTGCTGCGGGACTAGGCATCACATTCATGTTCCAGGTAGAAAGAAGCAGACGGGCATAGGGAAAAAAAAAAATACCCTTTTCGAGAAGCTTTCACAGAAACCCTATTGAGCAACTTCTGCTTACATCCCGAGCTTCAGAACTAGCCAGCCAACCCCCATCATGGCAAGAGAGCTGGGAATTGTGGCATTTCAGTTCCCCTTAATGCCATCTTTGACAGATCTAGGATACTATTAGTAAAAAAGTAAACAGGCAAACAGCAATCTCACCACAATGCCCTAGTCACTTATCATGCTCTAGGGTAGTTGGTGGTGTCCAACTCAGACTCCTCTGTAAGGCTGGGGCTCCCATCACCAGCTGCTCTGAGTTCTGGTTGGTCTCCTCCAAGCTGTCCTCCATCAGAAGGAGCCATATTGCTCAGAAATGCCTGCGAAGTCAAACCACTCCACTTCCATCCACATCCCCCAGAACCACCATCAGGTTGCCTGCAGCCAATGGCTGTCTGATTGGAAGCATGAAATATAAGCCCTTTGCCTCAAGGTAGGTCACCTTTGTAGCACCTTTTGTGCTCGAGCTCTGGGTGGCATCACAGTGAGGCACCAACTCTGCTTAGTGTCCTCTCTTGACCTTACCTCACTTCCTTTCTCTAAGTTAGTTAAGACTTTCTCATCCCAGTTTCTTCTCTGGGGAACTGAGACAATTCTTTTATCTCCCAATGTCATTATCTCTTCAGCTTTCTCCTTAGGTACTCCAGGTAGATAAGAATTGGACATGATCATACCACCTCCTTTTCTTCCAAATACATCTTCAGACTATCGAACCTAGTCATCAGAACAGCCAACAAGGGGGAACCAGCAGTTAGTGTAATGGCTATGTCGCTGGACTCCCACGTAGTCGACCACGGTTCGCGTCCTGGACCCAGCGGCTTACAACTCACGCCGGGCGTGTGTGCGTGCGTGCCCAAGATCCTGAGAGGAGAATGGAGAAGGGATTGCGACGTGACCATCCCCCCTGGGGGTGATTTCTCGCTTTCCATCTCTATGTCTCTCTCTGTCTGTCTGTCTGACGAGCGCACGCGCCCTATAGCGAAAATCTCTCCAAAAAAGAAAAAACAAACAAACAAACAAAAACAGCCAACAAGGCAAGAAAGACTGAAATTCACATTATTTTTCACTGATCATATTACAAATACGGTTTTATGTTTATCAAATGAATATAGAAGCAAAATCATTTAGACAAAATGATTTTCCCCATATATATATTCATTTTTTCATTTCCGTGGGCTGAATGCTTATTTGCTACAAATCTGAAGTAAATCAAATGATAGCAGAGGCAAAGAGTGACATTTGCCACTGTAGGCTGGGTGGTACTCCCAGAAAATATTTTCTCAATGCATAACTTAAGAACAAACTACAAATATTAAAGTGAATTTTTCAACAAATTACATGTGATCATGGTTTAAATATGCGTTGGTTGCATTAGAAATTATTTTAATAGCTGGAGTTTAGCCACTGCTGTAATTTAGAAGTTTTTTCTGCTTTATTACAACACTAAAACTATATTCCATATATTCTGAATAAAACGAAACGAAAAATGCTAATGAACAATGTAGCTTTGGATTACATACATATGAGGTCCAAGGATAAACCCAGGGAAAAGAGACAAATAGGAACAGTTGCACCATTTCCTTGCTGTCCCTATTCTGAAACAATGTCTCAGGTCGCAGGCACTGACTTCCTGGTATTTACTTTGCTTTCACTTTATGATACTCAGATCTACCTTCTCCAAAGAAGTTTCCATGTTTCCTCCTTTTCTCCCATTCCCTTTACTTAATCCTCATTAAAATTTAATTGACTTTTGTTTTGTTTCCTGTGCCTGATTTTCAAAGTCGGTATGTATATACATGTGTGTGTATGTGTGTGTATATATGTGTGTGTGTATGTATATATATATATATAGAGAGAGAGAGAGAGAGAGAGATCTAAATGTGTATATGTATGTGTATGTTTACAGACACACATATATTCTGGCAACCATATATATATATATATATATATACACACACACACACACACACACATATATAGAATGTGTGTTTATATATAGTGTATATACTATATATTATATATACTGTGTGTATACATATAGTGTATGTGTATGTATATTATTGGGTTGTCGGAAAAATCAGAACACATTTTAGAAAAACACATCATGACTGACTTTTCTGCTGACCCTATACATATATATATACATATATATATATATAGAGAGAGAGAGAGAGAGAGAGAAGGAAACCTCAAAGTTATATACTCTAAACTCAACTCATGCATATGCTCAGTTTGTCTGACTTTAACTGTTATCAGAGTAGAATATGTATTCATTATAACAATGTTTACTTTTAGTTTTTTTTTAAAGGAAGTAGCTTTATATAATTATCCAAGTTTAATTTAATTTGTATGCTAAATGCAATTAGGAAAGAAGTACTGCCTGAAAAAAGCATGCACTTTTCACAAACCCTTCTGCCTAGATGCAACAGGAAGCCCTTGGACAACTGGCCTGGAATATCAGGGACAACAATCTTCATCGGCTTTCCTTGTTTCTTCTTCCAGTTCACTTTAAATTTTGTTGAAATTTTGTTGTGTGCACTTTAGAACAAGGGAAAACTAGAAATATTTCTTAAACCTCCACTTAATCTGATCATTTGATTTACAGAGATTTAAGTCTAAACTGATATACCTATTGCCTCTTTTTAGTTCTAAGGTGTTTTTTTTTTTTTGTCCATTTTCTTATACTCACTTCTATACATTAAATATTGTCAAAATAATATGAACAAATGATGTAATCCAAAAAAAAAAGAATACCTCAGTTCATTCACAAGCATGTAGTTTCCTGATTTTTGTGTACTCTATCCTGTTGATGATGGATATTTTTTATATTTTATGACAGATAGTGATAGAGGTCATTTTACATGCGTCACAAATAATTCTGGGAAATAATTCAAAAATTATTCAGTTTAAATCAACGTGATGTTCTCATTGCAAAATATAAATAAAATAATAGGGTTCAATGAGGTTTCTCAGTAATCCAGTTTATAGTCGTGCCAAAATTGTATCTGTAATAGACTGGGCCAAAACCTAAATGGCTTTTAAGAATCACTTTTAAACAACTAAAGTTAATGCAGTAACTTTTTACTTAATAGCTGTTTTTATATCTTTATGACCCACGTGCAATTTTTACTTTTTTTTTTAAGAGCGAGATATTTTATGCTATAGGGTTGCACTCACCAGAGAGAAACAAAGTGAGAAATCACCCTCCCCCCAGGGGGTATGGCTATGCCGCAGTCCCATCTCTTCCATTCTCATCCCTGGATTTTGGGCACACACACACACAAGAGCTCAGCATGAATTTTAAGCTGCCGGGTCCGGAACTAGAACCCGATATTGAACTACTGTTAACTACGTAGGAGTCCAGCGACATTACCATTATGCTATATGCTGATCCTGAGACTTTCACTTTCAGCACAACAAATGGGCAGGTCTGTGACATGTTGGTTAAGACACCTGGATTGCACATAGTCAACTGAGCAGTTCAAGTCCCAGACTCAGTGGCTTGAAAAACACACGGAATACATGTGCCTGCATGCCCAAAGTCCTGAATGGAGAAATGGGAGATGGGATTGCAGTATAACCCTTCTCTATGCTTTCTCACTTTCTTCTCTGTCTCTCTCCTGTGAGTACACATGCCCCTCTAGCAAAATTAAAACAAAATAAAACAACAACAACAACACAACAAGGAACAGCAGATAGCATTATGGTTACATTGCTGAACTCCCATGTAGTCAACCGTAGTTCAAGTCCTGGACCCGGTGGCTTAAAACTCACGCCGGGTGCGTGTGCGTGTGTGCCCAAGATCCCGAGAGGAGAATGGAGGAGAAGAGATTGTGGTATGGCGATCCCCCCTGCAGGGGTGATTTATGGCTTTTTTCTCTCTCTCTCTCTGTCTTTCTGACAAGCAAACGCACCCTATAGCAAAAATCTCTCTCTTTAAAAAATAAAAAAAGCACAACAAATTGAACTTACAACAAACTTACAGACACATAACACCCTCCTGTTTTTTTAACTGAACTAAATACACACACATACACACACGCATGAACGCATACAAAAGCGTATGTGATACAATGTACATACACTGCATATTGTAGAGTGTATGGATATAATTAACTGTAATATCATTTATAACAATGTTGTATCATTTCTCAATTGAATACCTAATATTCCCTGAGCACTCTGCTTGGCATGCTTTGCGTTCACCCCCTGTGAACAATTCGTTACGTGTATAATTAGCCATGTTACAGTGGTGAACATGGAGGCTTGGAGAGCTTAGTAACTAGCCTAAAGGGACATGGCTAGTAAGCAGCAGTGCTATGGAATTTTGGAAGGTTGTCCATTTAGCATACTACCTCATCATCTGTTAACTCCAATTGTACCATAATGAGAAAACATAGGACCTGCAACCTATGTTCATAGATCAAGTAATAGAATTATTTAGAATATACACTGTTGAATCTGACATGGGGCTCACGAAACACTGAGGACTGAAACAAATAAGTACAGAAGAAAAATCTGAGTGTATGTGGTTTAAAACATTACTATTTAAAAATTTATTCTACTTCCCTTGGCTTCAGGGTTTCCATTAGGATCAATAAAATATTATTCTTAACAAAAATGCAGTTCTAGAATGTAAAGAATAAGGTGCTTAATGCAACAAAACTGGACAAATAGCAGGACGAACAGTGACCATAATTGTAGAGTGGGAAGAAGAACTGCCCAGGCACACCCTCTAATGAGGTGTCATGCAGTGCCGAGGGCTGCTAGGAAACCACCACTGGAAAGTAGCCTTCTGGTGCTGTTGCGTCAGGGATGGGAGGGCAAATGAGCTGAGTAGACCCAGAGGCTGATGACAAACTGCCAGTGTCTGTAAACACAGTTGTTCATTGATGTGCAGGCAGTGTAAAGATTTCTGCTTTCACAGAAGGAAATGAGAAAGAGAGAAATCCTAGCACACACTGACTAAAAGCACTCATAATTGTCTGACCATGTGGTGAAAAGAACTGCTATAATTGGTGTGTATTTGCATGTGAGGTATTTTACTTACCCATGTATTTGAAAATTAAAAAGAAAATTCTGAGCATTCTGCATGCCAGAGTGTATCTGGCATGTCTTCTGTGAAGTGTAACCGTGACACTCACCAGAATAATGTTTGACACTGTTCCCATGTATTTCAATTTATGGCCCTTCTCCAGTTCTTAAAACCATAGGGCCCACCTCCTCCAGATCCACTTGTGGGATTTTTGTTTTTTTCCCTGTAGTTATGTTAACTCTGAGAAACGTCAGCCCTGGAACCTGGGAAGTATTGACAAGACCAAAGTCAATATCCTTCTTGGTCATTATTCCTAGATGTCAGAAGTTTGAGGACAGACATTGAAAGCAGGACTTTCTAAAGAAAGCAGTCAGAATACAAAGAAATGTTTGCTTGTAAATTTGTTATTGCCACATGTGCTGTGCAGGTGGGAGTCTGATCTGAGCTTAAATCTGGCTTAATTTAGGACAAGTCAGACAACCATCTGAAATGAAGATGGAGTTCGGGACTCTGCAGCTTCCCTTCCACAAGGTTGCAGTTTGGACTCCCATTACAAGACTTACCTATTGGTTAAAGTGCTTGGTTAAATGGAAACAAAACAGACTTAATTCCATGTTCCAGTAAGATCAAGACTAAGAATTGGGAAAGGTCAGATTAGATCTGTGTTTTAGTCTATTCATGCTACGATAGCAAAACACGTGAGACCAGCTAATTATTAATAATAAACTATAGAAATTTGTGTCTTACAGTCCTGGAGACCAGGGAGTCTGAAACCAAGGCACTGGCAATTAGTGTCTGGTGAGGGCCTTCTTGCTGTGTCCTCACGTGGCAGAAGAACAGGACAAAAAGCAGACTCTGTGTGAAGCTCTTTCATGAAGTCCTTAATTCCATTAATAAGAAAGGAGCCTTCATGACCTAGTCACCTACTAAAGGTCCCATTTAGAACTGTCACACTGGAGTCTAAGTTTCAATGTGTGAATTTGGGCAGACACATTCAGATCATAGCAGTTTCAAATGTGTTTAATATCTAGAACTAAACTGGTTTTCTTTCTGAGAATAAAACTTTAATAAGAAATTACTCACTTTTCCAACTATTTTAGAAAATCAATCTTTCTTTTCTTTCTTTCTTCTTTTTCTCTTTCTTTCTTTCTTTCTTTCTTTCTTTTTTCCTTCCTTCCTTCCTTCCTTCCTTCCTTCCTTCCTTCCTTCCTTCCTTCCTTCCTTCCTTCCTTCCTTCCTTCCTTCCTTCCTTCCTTCCTTCCTTCCTTCCTTCCTTCCTTCCTTCCTTCCTTCCTTCCTTCCTTCCTTCCTTCCTTCCTTCCTTCCTTCCTTCCTTCCTTCCTTCCTTCCTTCCTTCCTTCCTTCCTTCCTTCCTTCCTTCCTTCCTTCCTTCCTTCCTTCCTTCCTTCCTTCCTTCCTTCCTTCCTTCCTTCCTTCCTTCCTTCCTTCCTTCCTTCCTTCCTTCCTTCCTTCCTTCCTTCCTTCCTTCCTTCCTTCCTTCCTTCCTTCCTTCCTTCCTTCCTTCCTTCCTTCCTTCCTTCCTTCCTTCCTTCCTTCCTTCCTTCCTTCCTTCCTTCCTTCCTTCCTTCCTTCCTTCCTTCCTTCCTTCCTTCCTTCCTTCCTTCCTTCCTTCCTTCCTTCCTTCCTTCCTTCCTTCCTTCCTTCCTTCCTTCCTTCCTTCCTTCCTTCCTTCCTTCCTTCCTTCCTTCCTTCCTTCCTTCCTTCCTTCCTTCCTTCCTTCCTTCCTTCCTTCCTTCCTTCCTTCCTTCCTTCCTTCCTTCCTTCCTTCCTTCCTTCCTTCCTTCCTTCCTTCCTTCCTTCCTTCCTTCCTTCCTTCCTTCCTTCCTTCCTTCCTTCCTTCCTTCCTTCCTTCCTTCCTTCCTTCCTTCCTTCCTTCCTTCCTTCCTTCCTTCCTTCCTTCCTTCCTTCCTTCCTTCCTTCCTTCCTTCCTTCCTTCCTTCCTTCCTTCCTTCCTTCCTTCCTTCCTTCCTTCCTTCCTTCCTGCCTTCCTTCCTTCCTTCCTTCCTTTTCTCTATCTCTCTTGCTCTTTCTTCTCTCTCTCTCACTCTCTCTCTCTTTCTCTCTCTATCTCACTCTCTCTTTACAGTTTTTGCCATAGGATGTGTGTGCTTGCTCACCAGTAAGAGAAGAGCGGGAAAGTGGGAAATCACCCTTCAGGGCTATGGCCTCACCACAATCATTCTCCTCTCAGGATTTTGGGCATGCATGCACATGTGCCCAACATGATTTGCAAGCCTCTGGGTCTGGGACTCAAACTGCAGTTGTCTATGTGAGAGTCCAGCACCTCAACCACCACACCACCTGCTGGTCCCTGAAACAAGCAGTTTTTACAATTTGCAAACTAAGCCAGATGAAAGGACTTTAGGATAGGGAGTCTTTATACTTAAGTGGACAAACTTATAGTAAAGAAAGCCCAAAACAGAGTCAATTTCAGTTCTTAAAATTTTAGGCCATATCCACAGATATCAGTTAAAAAAAAAAAAGTTTTGTATAACATGTATTTAAAACTGATATAAAATCAAAAAACTTAAAAAAAAAAGATAGAATGATAATAGAACCTTTGGAGTGTTAGGGAAGGATGTTTTCCACTTACACCATTGGGTGCTGGGGAAATACAGGGAAGGGTGCTCACTCTCACCCCAGTTAGCACCCTCTTTGCAGTGTTTACTTGTCTGTAGCTCTTCCCCACCCCTCTTCCCATTGCCTCTCTCTCTTCCCATGCCATCTTCTGGGCAGAAATGTGTTCATGAATATTGAAGAAAGTTGAGCGAGAGAAGAAAAAGAGAAAGCAGTGGGAAGTGGGGGCAACTGGAAATTTTTGTTGCCCTCTATACCCTCTGAAACTACCATGTTCATATCTGATTGTACATAGACACATATGTGTATGGCTTTTCTTTCACGACTATTAAATTATTTTAAAGAGATAAACACAGAAGAAACACAATCAAATGGGAAAGAGATACTAGCTGTCACTGCTTCTAAGAAGCCATCTTTAAATAGGCTCCCTCCCCATCTGCCCCTACCCTACCATCCATCCATTCCTCTAACAGAGTGAGTGGCCTCTTTCCTGTGTTCCTCTAGTCCTTTGATGAAACCTCTCTTGTGCTTGTGACACTGTGTTTTATTGTTGGGTTCAATAATTCTCTCTTCAACTGGGACTGTGAGCCATCTACATGCAGAAGGCCCAGTGAATGAGATGGACAGAATCACACAGTGATTTCCAGTGTCCTTAACACATCCCATTGTCTGGAATGGGAAATATATGATGGTTTCATGGAAAACTCATAATAATAATAATAAGACTCATCCTGTGTTATATTTAATGTGTTTAAGTCTATTGTAAAAATGTTGGTTTAACTGTTTAAGTAGTTGATAAAGGTAAGTAATTTCTAGGCACAATTCTGTTATTAAAATATCATAGCTACATGCAGGTAGCCTATGAGCTGCTCATGATCTTAAAATGATTCAGTCTGAAAAATTTCAATAGGTTAAGTAAAACAACTGTTCAGCTTAACCGTTTTACTTCTAAAATCGTGGATGATACCATTATGTCTGGTTTGGTATTCTTTAAGCCAAAAATAGTTGATACAACATAATTGAAATTTCTAAGTTAATAACTATATGTCCATGAAGATTATTTTTCAGAAAATTCACTCAACATGAGTATACATGATTATATGTTGAGACTGATGTTGGTACATGGTAATTTTCAAAGGAAAAGCTCTAGAACCAAAAAAACAATTACTTGGTTAAGGGAACATGAAATACAGCAAAACTTCCATACACTAAAAAAAAGACCCTAAAATTCCCAGAATTATTTCAGCAGAATTCAAGTCAAATTCCAAAATCTGACCAAAATCACATTTTCCATCACCCTCTTTTCTCCCAACCTGATAAAATTAAATAATAACTAACTAGGTATCTATTGGATCGTCAGAAGACTCATGACATATTTTTCTATGCCAAAATACATCATAACTTTTTCGATGATGTAATATTAGTTGCAATGAGCAGGTTAATTCTTCCCAAAGAAATTATACATTTTTTGATGTCATGTCTTTGAACCAAAAGCTCATACATCTTGGTCTAGAATTGCATGTTTCTTGGTGTGAGACTAAACTGTAACGCCTGGTTTTATCCTCCATTACAGAAGACAATAGCTGTGCATCTTCGAATGCAGCGTC
>NW_006159915.1:2489537-2491845 GCF_000334495.1 Tupaia belangeri chinensis
TCTTTCTTTCTTTCTTTCTTTCTTTCTTTCTTTCTTTCTTTCTTTCTTTCTTTCTTTCTTTCTTTCTTTCTTTCTTTCTTTTTTCCTTCCTTCCTTCCTTCCTTCCTTCCTTCCTTCCTTCCTTCCTTCCTTCCTTCCTTCCTTTTCTCTATCTCTCTTGCTCTTTCTTCTCTCTCTCTCACTCTCTCTCTCTTTCTCTCTCTATCTCACTCTCTCTTTACAGTTTTTGCCATAGGATGTGTGTGCTTGCTCACCAGTAAGAGAAGAGCGGGAAAGTGGGAAATCACCCTTCAGGGCTATGGCCTCACCACAATCATTCTCCTCTCAGGATTTTGGGCATGCATGCACATGTGCCCAACATGATTTGCAAGCCTCTGGGTCTGGGACTCAAACTGCAGTTGTCTATGTGAGAGTCCAGCACCTCAACCACCACACCACCTGCTGGTCCCTGAAACAAGCAGTTTTTACAATTTGCAAACTAAGCCAGATGAAAGGACTTTAGGATAGGGAGTCTTTATACTTAAGTGGACAAACTTATAGTAAAGAAAGCCCAAAACAGAGTCAATTTCAGTTCTTAAAATTTTAGGCCATATCCACAGATATCAGTTAAAAAAAAAAAAGTTTTGTATAACATGTATTTAAAACTGATATAAAATCAAAAAACTTAAAAAAAAAAGATAGAATGATAATAGAACCTTTGGAGTGTTAGGGAAGGATGTTTTCCACTTACACCATTGGGTGCTGGGGAAATACAGGGAAGGGTGCTCACTCTCACCCCAGTTAGCACCCTCTTTGCAGTGTTTACTTGTCTGTAGCTCTTCCCCACCCCTCTTCCCATTGCCTCTCTCTCTTCCCATGCCATCTTCTGGGCAGAAATGTGTTCATGAATATTGAAGAAAGTTGAGCGAGAGAAGAAAAAGAGAAAGCAGTGGGAAGTGGGGGCAACTGGAAATTTTTGTTGCCCTCTATACCCTCTGAAACTACCATGTTCATATCTGATTGTACATAGACACATATGTGTATGGCTTTTCTTTCACGACTATTAAATTATTTTAAAGAGATAAACACAGAAGAAACACAATCAAATGGGAAAGAGATACTAGCTGTCACTGCTTCTAAGAAGCCATCTTTAAATAGGCTCCCTCCCCATCTGCCCCTACCCTACCATCCATCCATTCCTCTAACAGAGTGAGTGGCCTCTTTCCTGTGTTCCTCTAGTCCTTTGATGAAACCTCTCTTGTGCTTGTGACACTGTGTTTTATTGTTGGGTTCAATAATTCTCTCTTCAACTGGGACTGTGAGCCATCTACATGCAGAAGGCCCAGTGAATGAGATGGACAGAATCACACAGTGATTTCCAGTGTCCTTAACACATCCCATTGTCTGGAATGGGAAATATATGATGGTTTCATGGAAAACTCATAATAATAATAATAAGACTCATCCTGTGTTATATTTAATGTGTTTAAGTCTATTGTAAAAATGTTGGTTTAACTGTTTAAGTAGTTGATAAAGGTAAGTAATTTCTAGGCACAATTCTGTTATTAAAATATCATAGCTACATGCAGGTAGCCTATGAGCTGCTCATGATCTTAAAATGATTCAGTCTGAAAAATTTCAATAGGTTAAGTAAAACAACTGTTCAGCTTAACCGTTTTACTTCTAAAATCGTGGATGATACCATTATGTCTGGTTTGGTATTCTTTAAGCCAAAAATAGTTGATACAACATAATTGAAATTTCTAAGTTAATAACTATATGTCCATGAAGATTATTTTTCAGAAAATTCACTCAACATGAGTATACATGATTATATGTTGAGACTGATGTTGGTACATGGTAATTTTCAAAGGAAAAGCTCTAGAACCAAAAAAACAATTACTTGGTTAAGGGAACATGAAATACAGCAAAACTTCCATACACTAAAAAAAAGACCCTAAAATTCCCAGAATTATTTCAGCAGAATTCAAGTCAAATTCCAAAATCTGACCAAAATCACATTTTCCATCACCCTCTTTTCTCCCAACCTGATAAAATTAAATAATAACTAACTAGGTATCTATTGGATCGTCAGAAGACTCATGACATATTTTTCTATGCCAAAATACATCATAACTTTTTCGATGATGTAATATTAGTTGCAATGAGCAGGTTAATTCTTCCCAAAGAAATTATACATTTTTTGATGTCATGTCTTTGAACCAAAAGCTCATACATCTTGGTCTAGAATTGCATGTTTCTTGGTGTGAGACTAAACTGTAACGCCTGGTTTTATCCTCCATTACAGAAGACAATAGCTGTGCATCTT